>NC_091317.1:14915060-15008223 GCF_038502225.1 Cherax quadricarinatus
ACAGAAGGGAACATCAAGAGGGAATATACCACCAAGTGTTGGATGACATACGAACAACCGAGGAGGAGGTGAAGAAGCTGCTAAGTGACCTTGATACCTCAAAGGCGATGGGACCGGACAACATCTCCCCATGGGCCCTTAGAGAAGGAGCAGAGATGCTGTGCGTGCCTCTAACCACAATCTTCAACACATCCTTGAAACTGGGCAACTACCTGAGAAATGGAAGACAGCAAATGTAGTCCCCATATTTAAGAAAGGAAACAGAAATGAGGCGCTAAACTACAGACCTGTCTCTCTGACATGTATTGTGTGCAAAGTCATGGAGAAGATTATCAGGAGGAGAGTGGTCGAACACCTGGAACGGAACAAGATTATAAATGAAAACCAGCATGGGTTCATAGAAGGCAAATCTTGTATCACAAACCTCCTGGAGTTTTATGACAAGGTAACAGAAGTAAGACACGAGAGAGAGGGGTGGGTTAATTGCGTTTTCCTAGACTGCAGGAAGGCCTTTGACACAGTTCCCCATAAGAGATTAGTGCAGAAGCTGAAGGATCAGGCACATGTAACAGGGAGGGCACTGCAGTGGATCAGGGAATACCTGACAGGGAGGCAGCAACGAGTCATGGTACGTGAAGAGGTATCACAGTGGGCGCCTGTGACGAGCGGGGTCCCACAGGGGTCAGTTCTAGGGCCAGTGCTATTTTTGATATATGCGAATGACATGATGGAAGGAATAGACTCTGAAGTGTCCCTATTCGCAGACGATGTGAAGTTGACGAGAAGAATTAAATCGGATGAGGATGAGGCAGGACTGCAAAGAGACCTAGACAGGCTGGACATGTGGTCCAGAAACTGGCTTCTCGAATTTAATCCTGCCAAATGCAAAGTCATGAAGATTGGGGAGGGGCAAAGAAGACCCCAGACAGAGTATAGGCTAGGTGGACAAAGACTACAGACCTCACTCAGGGAGAAAGACCTCAGGGTGATCATAACACCGAGCACGTCACCGGAGGCACACATCAACCAAATAACTGCTGCAGCATACGGGTGCCTGGCAAACCTGAGAATAGCGTTCCGATACCTAAATAAGGAATCGTTCAGGACACTGTACACTGTGTATGTTAGGCCCATACTGGAGTATGCAGCACCAGTCTGGAACCCACACCTGGTCAAGCATGTCAAGAAGTTAGAGAAATTACAAAGGTTTAGCAAGTGAAGTAGTGGAGGCAGGAACCATACATAGTTTTAAGAAGAGGTATGATAAAGCTCAGGAAGCAGAGAGAGAGAGAGAGGACCTAGTAGCAATCAGTGAAGAGGCGGGGACAGGAGCTGAGTCTCGACCCCTGCAACCACAATTAGGTGAGTACAATTAGGTGAGTACACACACACACACACACACACACACACACACACACATACAAAGTATTTCTTCAGTCATAGAGTTGTCAGGAAGTTGAATAGTCTGGAAAGTGACATAGTGGTGGCAGGAACCATACATAGTTTTAAGACAAGGTTTGATAATGTTCATGGAGCAGGGAGAGAAAGGACACAGTAATGATCAGTGAAGAGGCAGGACCAGGAGCTATGACTCAACCCCTGCACCACAAATAGGTGAGCACACACGCTCACAAAACCCCCTCCCCCTTCCCACCATCCTACCTGCCTGCATGCACACACATTTATGTATGTTTGTATGTGTACTATGCAACTCCGTTTCTTGGTAGGCTTGAATAATAATTATTACTGCTGCCTAGGTGGCAGATGGCTGGCGTGTTAATAAAAAATTGAAATGATGTGTAATTTACAGAAAACGTGGTTGAAGCTGATACTTTCCCGGGTCAAAGCTGGGAGGAACAGCGACGGGCCAAAACACTCATTAAGTTTGCCTTTGATGGTGATGTTGATAAACCAGGCCGCTTAATGCGCGCCCCAACACCATACCCAAAAGAACTAAAGGCATTGGCAAAACATGCTCGTAATTTACACAGCTTGCAAAAGGATTCAGCTCGTCAGTTTGTGCTTGGGCGTAGTCAGGATTCCAGTAAAACTTCATCATCAAACATAATTGCATCTACCAAGGATGAAACAGACACAGATTCGTCCAGAAAGGTAAGAGAATAATGGTAAGGTAAACCTCTGTCATATATGGCAGTCACAATGTGAGCAAATATTTTAAGGGTTAAAAATGTTTAGGAAAGTATCCCTTTCTCTTGGCTTAATTCAACTACATGTATCTTCTGTTTTTGGTTGGCATATGCTGATTTGGGAAATATTTCTGTAAAACAAATGGAGATGGTTGAAGGAAGTATATATCTTGGGTCTTGTTGCCTTGATCTCATTTTTCAGTTATTTGATACTTGCATTTTACTGTAGTATATTTCATAAGGTGAAGAGAGTGGTGAGAGAGTGCAAAAGGAGAGCAGATGATAGAGTGGGAGAGGCACTGTCAAGAAATTTTAATGAAAATAAGAAAAAATTTTGGAGTGAGTTAAACAAGTTAAGAAAGCATAGGGAAAGTATGGATTTGTCAGTTAAAAACAGAGTAGGGGAGTTAGTAGATGGGGAGATGGAGGTATTAGGTAGATGGGGAGAATATTTTGAGGAACTTTTAAATGTTAAGGAAGAAAGGGAGGCGGTAATTTCATGCACTGGTCAGGGAGGTTTACAATCTTTTAGGAGTGAAGAAGAGCAGAATATAAGTGTGGGGGAGGTACGTGAGGCATTATGTAGAATGAAAGGGGGTAAAGCTGCTGGAACTGATGGGATCATGACAGCAGGGGGTGGATATAGTGTTGGAGTGGTTGGTACTTTTGTTTAATAAATGTATGAAAGAGGGGAAGGTACCTAGGGATTGGCAGAGAGCATGTATAGTCCCTTTATATAAAGGGAAAGGGGACAAAAGAGATTGTAAAAATTATAGAGGAATAAGTTTACTGAGTATACCAGGAAAAGTGTATGGTAGGGTTATTATTGAAAGAATTAGAGGTAAGACAGAATGTAGGATTGCGGATGAGCAAGGAGGTTTCAGAGTGGGTAGGGGATGTGTAGATCAAGTGTTTACATTGAAGCATATATGTGAACAGTATTTAGATAAAGGTAGGGAAGTTTTTATTGCATTTATGGATTTAGAAAAGGCATACGATAGAGTGGATAGAGGAGCAATGTGGCAGATGTTGCAAGTATATGGAATAGGTGGTAAGTTACTATATGCTGTAAAGAGTTTTTATGAGGATAGTGAGTCTCAGGTTAGGGTGTGTAGAAGAGAGGGAGACTACTTCCCGGTAAAAGTAGGTCTTAGACAGGGATGTGTAATGTCACCATGGTTGTTTAATATATTTATAGATGGGGTTGTAAAAGAAGTAAATGCTAGGGTGTTCGGGAGAGGGGTGGGATTAAATTATGGGGAATCAAATTCAAAATGGGAATTGACACAGTTACTTTTTGCTGATGATACTGTGCTTATGGGAGATTCTAAAGAAAAATTGCAAAGGTTAGTGGATGAGTTTGGGAATGTGTGTAAAGGTAGAAAGTTGAAAGTGAACATAGAAAAGAGTAAGGTGATGAGGGTATCAAATGATTTAGATAAAGAAAAATTGGATATCAAATTGGGGAGGAGGAGTATGGAAGAAGTGAATGTTTTCAGATAGTTGGGAGTTGATGTGTCGGCGGATGGATTTATGAAGGATGAGGTTAATCATAGAATTGATGAAGGAAAAAAGGTGAGTGGTGCATTGAGGTATATGTGGAGTCAAAAAACGTTATCTATGGAGGCAAAGAAGGGAATGTATGAAAGTATAGTAGTACCAACACGCTTATATGGGTGTGAAGCTTGGGTGGTAAATGCAGCAGCGAGGAGACGGTTGGAGGCAGTGGAGATGTCCTGTTTAAGGGCAATGTGTGGTGTAAATATTATGCAGAAAATTCGGAGTGTGGAAATTAGGAAAAGGTGTGGAGTTAATAAAAGTATTAGTCAGAGGGCAGAAGAGGGGTTGTTGAGGTGGTTTGGTCATTTAGAGAGAATGGATCAAAGTAGAATGACATGGAAAGCATATAAATCTATAGGGGAAGGAAGGCGGGGTAGGGGTCGTCCTCGAAAGAGTTGGAGAGAGGGGGTAAAGGAGGTTTTGTGGGCAAGGGGCTTGGACTTCCAGCAAGCGTGCGTGAGCGTGTTAGATAGGAGTGAATGGAGACGAATGGTACTTGGGACCTGATGATCTGTTGGAGTGTGAGCAGGGTAATATTTAGTGAAGGGATTCAGGGAAACCGGTTATTTTCATATAGTCGGACTTGAGTCCTGGAAATGGGAAGTACAATGCCTGTACTTTAAAGGAGGGGTTTGGGATATTGGCAGTTTGGAGGGATATGTTGTGTATCTTTATATGTGTATGCTTCTAAACTGTTGTATTCTGAGCACCTCTGCAAAAACAGTGATAATGTGTGAGTGTGGTGAAAGTGTTGAATGATGATGAAAGTATTTTCTTTTTGGGGATTTTCTTTCTTGTTTTTGGGTCACCCTGCCTCGGTGGGAGACGGCCGACTTGTTGAAAAAAAAAAAAAATCAGGGAAACCGGTTATTTTCATATAGTCGGACTTGAGTCCTGGAAATGGGAAGTACAATGCCTGCACTTTAAAGGAGGAGGTTGGGATATTGGCAGTTTGGAGGGATATGTTGTGTATCTTTATACGTATATGCTTCTAAACTGTTGTATTCTGAGCACCTCTGTAAAAACAGTGATAATGTGTGAGTGTGGTGAAAGTGTTGAATGATGATGAAAGTATTTTCTTTTTGGGGATTTTCTTTTTTGGGTCACCCTGCCTCGGTGGGAGACTGCCGACTTGTTGAAAAAAAAAAATTCAAAATAGAAAAGCCACTGATATTCAGGAAAGATAACTGAGAGAATGAGATGTTTTCTGACACTTAGTGGAACGAGGAATTCAGAGAACAGTCCACCTGTGAAATTGTTAAATTCTTCCACCAAAATGTAAAAAGGAGGTAGTTTTTACATACTTTCAGGGAGGTATTACAGGATGCTATAAAAAACCATGATTCTGCCAGCAACATGAGTAAGTAAAGTTTATTTCTTTGTAAAGGTTACAATGTGTAATTACCATTTTGATTTGCTACATACAAAGGTATTTACTATCATGCCGAGGCATTTTTGGGCAAACTAATCCTAATACAAAGTAACTAATTAAAACTTGATAAGATAATAGTACATAGTAACTATACTTAAAACAAGACAAGAAGTAGTGGTTAACTGTTTTACAATCTTATTAAACTTAATACAAGTGAGAGGTAGTAAGGTGGAGTAGGGTCCGGTAAAATAATCTTGAAATTGCACACAAAATCTACCTTACAAATAATGGTGCAGGTGGTAATATTTTATGGATTGGCAGAATTAAAAGCCAGGAGGTCACATAATAAAACTAATTAGCAGATTTTTTTGGTTGATTTGGTTAATATTGTGAGATAAGATGATCTTTTAGCAAAGTCCTAAATTTATGAGCTGTCTGGGGATGCTTGAGGTAAGAACAGAAGGAGAACTAAAGCTTCTTTACAGCCAAGTCAAAAGAAAATTGGCAATAAAGGATCAGTTCATGACAAAAAAAAAAATGAAGTTTCTGCAGAATATGCATTGCTTTCCCAGTCTCCCTCCTAGTCTTTTCTATAGCCCCGCAGAGGAAGCCGTCTGATTCTTTGAGCATGGGATTTTAAGTTTCAGAACTGAAATGGTCCCATTTCTTTGTTTCTGGTACGTAAGAGATGGCTTCGTTTGTTGGGATAAATGTATTTATTAGAGGAGCCCTAGTGCCTCTGCTGAAAAGCTTCCAATAGATCACCAGACAAAATAGGGGCACTATAAATCAGCCTGGTATAAGAGTGGCTAATGTTGTTGGGTTAGACCTGATCATGGGTAAGCAAGCATTCCTAATAGAAAACAGAAGGTAGAATGGGGCCATCGAGTTAGGTGGTACCTAGCTTTTAAAACTGGTAGTTTAGGAGGAAAAGCAAGTTTGTATTCCTAATGGTTTATTAGAACCCATACACAAAAAATTACATACAGTGGTACCTCGATATATATCCTCAATCCATTTCACGATCTTCGACTTATACCATACAGGACGTATACCAAATGAATTTTCCCATAAGAAATAGTATAGGGAAAAACGATTAATCCGTTCCCATGAAAAAATCCTATTGTTGTTGGCATATTATACATTGATGGGGTTGTATAAAATAATTTAAACACTGCTTAATACTAAAATACGTAACATAAATACAAAAGAATTAGATAAAATAAATGCAAATTTAACCTCACTTTGCTTTGCTGATAAGAGTATAGTGCCTACTTGGATAGTGCTGAGAAGGGAGGAGGAGGAAATGTTATTGTTTGGAAGGAGAGTCCCCTTCTCATTGCTGTCTTTTTTCCCTATTTGGACCTGGTTGAGGTTCACCAGGTTTGACTTTTACTAAAAATCTGTCGTAAGAACTTTGTTTCTGCCTTCTCCTCGGGATGTTTCGGAAATGTGACATTGTCTGGTCATTCCAGACAGTGCTATTACGACTTACTTGGGCTTTGTTGAGGTGGTACTTCTCTGCAAAGTTTTTGATGTCAATCCATTTGGCAAAGATTTCCTTGATTAATGAAGTAGGGGCTTCCTCTGTCTCCTCTTCCGAGCCTGAAGAGAGTACGTCCATCTTAACCCTTTGACTGTCGCAACCCCAAATCCTGAAGTGTCTCCTGGTGTCGCAAAATGTTTGAAAAAAAAAAATTATTTTTTCTGATGAAATGATAGAGAATCTTTTCCCGATGATAATGACATCAAAAGTACAAAATTTGAAATAAAACTTACAGAATCACGCTCTCGTGAAGTTAGCGACCTCAGCGACATTTACACATTGGCGATTTCACCCACTTTGAGTCCTATTTTTGGCCAATTCCATTGTTCCAGTTGACCAAACTCATAGCTATTTCTTTAGAACTCCATTTGTTCTATCAATTGAGTACAAGAAACTGCCGCTTACTGATTTCAACTTCCCAATAAAGTGGTCAGAAATTGGCAATTTGGCCAATTTCATGCACATAAAAAATACATCAGTTTCAAAATAGGGTCCAAAATGAACAGTGCAGACATTCCTAGTACTAAAATAACATTTTCTCTGTTCATCAGTCACGACTCCAGGCCCCCGTTATAATACTCTTGCTTTCGATTTTGAATTTTTATTCACACAAAAAATAGAAGATTTACTGTTATGCAGACTACTGCAATATTGTAATAATTGTATAAATAACATCAACCCATTCGTGACTACATATTAGAATAGATAGTTGGACATTTATTGGACAATGACATCATTTGTTTACTCTTGAACATTGGCAAAAATCAAACATTTCCTTTATTTTGAGCTCCATTTCAAGATCCTTTTCATAATAAAACCAAGCAACATCACTTCTGTTTCTATAATATGTTTTCCATTCCATCAAATGAGACCAAACAATACTACAACCATAAATACTATACGAAAATACACCTCAAAGTCAGCGTTTTAATCCAGAAACATGGTCGGAATTTTTTTTTTCCCATGCACTACATGCTGCAGGATTTTTTTTTTATACTGACCACACAGATCCATTCTCTCACATGTGGACCTACCAGCTTTTTCCCATTTGATTTGAAGCCGGTAGAATTTTTGACAGATGTACATCTACATTGGCTAATAAGACGTATATATACGACCGAAACAGTCAAAGGGTTAATCTTGTGCTCCTCCTCCTCAAGTTCCTGCAGCTTCTCAGTGGTCAGCTCTTCCCTGTGCCTCTCCACTAACTCTTCCACATCACCATCACTCACATCCAGACCCATGGACCTGCTTAGAGAGACAGTATCTTGGCTTTGTCTAGAGAGAGAGGTAAACAAGGGTAGTGTGCTGTGTCGTAACTCATTTTGACCCATACGAGTTCTAGCATGCAAGTTATATTCCAAACAAAGGTTGTATACCAAGCAAAAATTTTTGTGTCCAAACAGGACATATACCAAGTTGGACTTATTCCAAAGCAGACATATGGCGAGGTACCACTGTATATCAAATTCTTGTCAGTCTTATTATAAATCCTTAACCAAGCATTTAAAACCATTTCATATCTCTATACTTTCATATCAGTAACTATTGATGAATGGGTTATTGTACATCTATTTGTGTGTAATGTTCATTATTTAAACTGTATTGAATTCTTGATTTTTCTATTTCAGGGAATAGGGAGTGAGCTGAAGCAGCCATTGTTAGATCAGTCTAGTAATGCATACCCTCTTGATGATTCAATAGAATCAGAGGAAATAAGCTCACCATTAACAGTAATAGAGCCTCAAGCTGAGGAACGTCCACTTTTACGTGAGGCTCGCAATGTTCGTAACACTTATGGAAATATACCTGCTTTGAGTATCTCGAATAATGAAAAAAACTTCACCCTGACAAATGGAACAAAGAATATTACCTCTGTGGCTACAAACCATCCCTGTGCCACTGGAGATAGAAAAGTTTGTGGATATGCGGAGGTAATAAAAATGTTTGTCACTGATAGTACTGTAGTGGCTTGAGTAATGCTAGATAGTGTCAATGTATAGAAGAAATAACAAATCTAACCATCTGTGTGCAATTCTTCAAGTATAATTTGAAGCTGAGGGATAAACAAAACTCGTTTCCTACAGGTTGTTGCAATGACCCAGTCTCGGGAAAAAGCAGTTACTGATCCTAACAAATCTTTGGCATCCAGTGTGGAGGACTGTAAATCACAACGAACTACCCCATCTGCAGCTGAGTCTTCCATGCTGTCATGCCCAGAAGCTACTAATTCAGCTACCTTACCAGTTACAGTAGAAGGAGAATTGACAGGCGATTCATTCGATAAGCGCATCAAGAAACCACCCCCATATCATATAGCTGCTGTGATGTCAAGGCATGCTGCAGACTTTAATGAATCTAGTGTGGATGCTTCTTTATGTCCTGGTGGACTTGAGAGCAGTAATGGACCTGTTAAAGAGATCTCGGAATCAAAACAGGTATACATGTCATTCTTTTAAAGTTCTAAGTGTGTTGTAATTAAAATAGCCTTTAAATCTATATATCAGGTAGTAGATTGGTGAACATTAACCATCCAGGGAAGTATTACCATCATATCACATGAGTGTGAAGCAAAAGGCTTCTTATGTCATATACCTCCTTTGGGTACCTCTAACAGTGAGAATAACTGAGCTCTGACAAATGGAATAAAGAATATTACCTTACTACTGTCATGCCATATGAGTGAGAAACAAAAGCCTTATGGAAGGAACAAAGGAAGGAAGAGGAAAGGGGTCATCTCAGGAAGCCTAAGGAAGTGGGTATAAAGTAAGTTTTGGAGTAAGTGGAGACAAGTGGTTTGAAGGAATAATGAAATATGTTTAGAGTACTGTATTGTATAGGATGATAAAAAAAAATGAGATGCTACCAATAGAGAATACATGTTTATTTGTAAGTTGGCCATTAAGGTTTTCACATAAATTTTTTTTTTTTTTTTTTTTTATTATCACACCGGCCGATTCCCACCAAGGCAGGGTGGCCCGAAAAAGAAAAACTTTCACCATCATTCACTCCATCACTGTCTTGCCAGAAGGGTGCTTTACACTACAGTTTTTAAACTGCAACATTAACACCCCTCCTTCAGAGTGCAGGCACTGTACTTCCCATCTCCAGGACTCAAGTCCGGCCTGCCGGTTTCCCTGAATCCCTTCATAAATGTTACTTTGCTCACACTCCAACAGCACGTCAAGTATTAAAAACCATTTGTCTCCATTCACTCCTATCAAACACGCTCACGCATGCCTGCTGGAAGTCCAAGCCCCTCGCACACAAAACCTCCTTTACCCCCTCCCTCCAACCCTTCCTAGGCCGACCCCTACCCCGCCTTCCTTCCACTACAGACTGATACACTCTTGAAGTCATTCTGTTTCGCTCCATTCTCTCTACATGTCCGAACCACCTCAACAACCCTTCCTCAGCCCTCTGGACAACAGTTTTGGTAATCCCGCACCTCCTCCTAACTTCCAAACTACGAATTCTCTGCATTATATTCACACCACACATTGCCCTCAGACATGACATCTCCACTGCCTCCAGCCTTCTCCTCGCTGCAACATTCATCACCCACGCTTCACACCCATATAAGAGCGTTGGTAAAACTATACTCTCATACATTCCCCTCTTTGCCTCCAAGGACAAAGTTCTTTGTCTCCACAGACTCCTAAGTGCACCACTCACTCTTTTTCCCTCATCAATTCTATGATTCACCTCATCTTTCATAGACCCATCCGCTGACACGTCCACTCCCAAATATCTGAATACGTTCACCTCCTCCATACTCTCTCCCTCCAATCTGATATTCAATCTTTCGTCACCTAATCTTTTTGTTATCCTCATAACCTTACTCTTTCCTGTATTCACCTTTAATTTTCTTCTTTTGCACACCCTACCAAATTCATCCACCAATCTCTGCAACTTCTCTTCAGAATCTCCCAAGAGCACAGTGTCATCAGCAAAGAGCAGCTGTGACAACTCCCACTTTGTGTGTGATTCTTTATCTTTTAACTCCACGCCTCTTGCCAAGACCCTCGCATTTACTTCTCTTACAACCCCATCTATAAATATATTAAACAACCACGGTGACATCACACATCCTTGTCTAAGGCCTACTTTTACTGGGAAAAAATTTCCCTCTTTCCTACATACTCTAACTTGAGCCTCACTATCCTCGTAAAAACTCTTCACTGCTTTCAGTAACCTACCTCCTACACCATACACTTGCAACATCTGCCACATTGCCCCCCTATCCACCCTGTCATACGCCTTTTCCAAATCCATAAATGCCACAAAGACCTCTTTAGCCTTATCTAAATACTGTTCACTTATATGTTTCACTGTAAACACCTGGTCCACACACCCCCTACCTTTCCTAAAGCCTCCTTGTTCATCTGCTATCCTATTCTCCGTCTTATTCTTAATTCTTTCAATTATAACTCTACCATACACTTTACCAGGTACACTCAACAGACTTATCCCCCTATAATTTTTGCACTCTCTTTTATCCCCTTTGCCTTTATACAAAGGAACTATGCATGCTCTCTGCCAATCCCTAGGTACCTTACCCTCTTCCATACATTTATTAAATAATTGCACCAACCACTCCAAAACTATATCCCCACCTGCTTTTAACATTTCTATCTTTATCCCATCAATCCCGGCTGCCTTACCCCCTTTCATTTTACCTACTGCCTCACGAACTTCCCCCACACTCACAACTGGCTCTTCCTCACTCCTACAAGATGTTATTCCTCCTTGCCCTATACACGAAATCACAGCCTCCCTATCTTCATCAACATTTAACAATTCCTCAAAATATTCCTTCCATCTTCCCAATACCTCTAACTCTCCATTTAATAACTCTCCTCTCCTATTTTTAACTGACAAATCCATTTGTTCTCTAGGCTTTCTTAACTTGTTAATCTCACTCCAAAACTTTTTCTTATTTTCAACAAAATTTGTTGATAACATCTCACCCACTCTCTCATTTGCTCTCTTTTTACATTGCTTCACCACTCTCTTAACTTCTCTCTTTTTCTCCATATACTCTTCCCTCCTTGCATCACTTCTACTTTGTAAAAACTTCTCATATGCTAACTTTTTCTCCCTTACTACTCTCTTTACATCATCATTCCACCAATCGCTCCTCTTCCCTCCTGCACCCACTTTCCTGTAACCACAAACTTCTGCTGAACACTCTAACACTACATTTTTAAACCTACCCCATACCTCTTCGACCCCATTGCCTATGCTCTCATTAGCCCATCTATCCTCCAATAGCTGTTTATATCTTACCCTAACTGCCTCCTCTTTTAGTTTATAAACCTTCACCTCTCTCTTCCCTGATGCTTCTATTCTCCTTGTATCCCATCTACCTTTTACTCTCAGTGTAGCTACAACTAGAAAGTGATCTGATATATCTGTGGCCCCTCTATAAACATGTACATCCTGAAGTCTACTCAACAGTCTTTTATCTACCAATACATAATCCAACAAACTACTGTCATTTCGCCCTACATCATATCGTGTATACTTATTTATCCTCTTTTTCTTAAAATATGTATTACCTATAACTAAACCCCTTTCTATACAAAGTTCAATCAAAGGGCTCCCATTATCATTTACACCTGGCACCCCAAACTTACCTACCACACCCTCTCTAAAAGTTTCTCCTACTTTAGCATTCAAGTCCCCTACCACAATTACTCTCTCACTTGGTTCAAAGGCTCCTATACATTCACTTAACATCTCCCAAAATCTCTCTCTCTCCTCTGCATTCCTCTCTTCTCCAGGTGCATACACACTTATTATGACCCACTTCTCGCATCCAACCTTTACTTTAATCCACATAATTCTTGAATTTACACATTCATATTCTCTTTTCTCCTTCCATAACTGATCATTTAACATTACTGCTACCCCTTCCTTTGCTCTAACTCTCTCAGATACTCCAGATTTAATCCCATTTATTTCCCCCCACTGAAACTCTCCTACCCCCTTCAGCTTTGTTTCGCTTAGGGCCAGGACATCCAACTTCTTTTCATTCATAACATCAGCAATCATCTGTTTCTTGTCATCCGCACTACATCCACGCACATTTAAGCAACCCAGTTTTATAAAGTTTTTCTTCTTCTCTTTTTTAGTAATTGTATATGTAAATGACAAATCATATTATATTGAACACTTGTTTTAATGTCTCTCTATGTTGGATGTTGCTCTGATTCTACACAGTGTTTGTTTAAAAATTTAATAATGTGAACCCTATTCTTTTACTTAGTGATCACTGAAACAAAAAAAAATGGGCTACAATAGTATATACATTCTCCATGGGTTGCGTTTTTTTTTTTAACATTTTGTATTTGAATAGGAGAAGGACGAGACAAAGAATAGAAAATTCAAAATACAGTGGACCCCCGACTTATGATATTAATCCGTTCCTGAGAGCACATTGTAAGACGAAATTATCATATGCCGAATTATTTTCCCCGTGAGAAATAATAGAAATCAAATTAATCCGTTCAAGACACCCAAAAGTATGAAAAAAATTTTTTTTTACCATGTGAAATATACACATTCCTACACACAAAAAGAAGGATACATGCACAATACATATATATATTGTGCATGTACTAGAGTAATAAATGAAGAATAAATGACACTTACCTTTATTGAAAAGTATGAAAAAAAAAATTTTTTACCATGTGAAATATACACATTCCTACACACAAAAAGAAGGATACATGCACAATACGTATATATATTGTGCATGTACTAGAGTAATAAATGAAGAATAAATGACACTTACCTTTATTGAAGATGTATTGATGAGTGATGAGATACTGTGTCTTGGGAGTGCCTTTTCCTCTTGAGTACTGTAGGTCCTGTTTGGCATTTTCTTCCAGAACAGGCCTTATCACACTGTGTATGCTACTACGATTCTTAAATCTCTCAAACCAACCTTTGCTGGCCTTAAATTCACCAATATGACCACTAGTTCCAGGCATTTTTTTCCTGTTCACCTGGATGTTAGTCGACTGGTGTTGGTCTCATCCTGGGGGACAAGATTAACCCTTTCAGGGTCCAAGGCCCAAATCTGGAGTCACGCACCAGTGTCCAAGAATTTAAAAAACAAAAAATTTGTTATTTTTTCTTATGAAATCGTAGAGAATCTTTTTGTGAAGGTAATAAAACAAAAAGTACGAAATTTGGTGGAAAATTGACGAAATTATGCTCTCGCGAATTTTGATGTGTCAGCGATGTTTACGAATCGGCGATTTTGCCGACTTTGACTCCCAATTTAGGCCAATTACATTATTCCAATCAATCAAATTCTTAGCTATTTCACTAGTATTACTTCTATTCTATCGATTGAGCACAAGAAATCGCCAAGTCAACTGTTTCAACTACAAAATAAAGTGATCGGAAATTGTTAATTTGGCCAATTTAACACAAAGTTCAAAATATTCCAATTTCAAAATAGGGTCCAGAATAAACAATGTAGGTATTCCTGGCACTAAACTAACATTTCCTCTGTTCATTAGTTATGTTTTGAGGCTTTACAAATAAATTCCATTTTGATTTTTTATTCACATAATGAATTTTTATTCACACCAAAAAATAGAAGATTCACTGTTATGCAATACTGTAATAATTGTATAAATATCATCACCATATTTGTGAATGTATACTAGACCCACCAGCTGACATGTATTAGACGTGTGAGGTCGTTTGTTTACTCTTGAATATCGGCAAAAATTTAACACTTCCGCTACTTTGAGCTCAGTTTCAAGCCATTTCCAGTGCTAAAACCAATCAAAATCATCTCTATTTCTGTAATATGTCTTCCATTCTATCAAATGAGACCAAGAAATCGCAAATACAACTATAAAAAACATACGAAAAAACACTGCAAAGTTGCTGTTTTAATCGAAAAATCATGATTTCAGTTTTTTTCTCTCATCATACACAGTGTGCTGCAGGATCTGTTTTATGTGGTGCACACATACCACATAGATGTATTCTCTCATATCTAGGCCCAAATGTACCACTCACAGTTTATCAGAGTGAGCTGAGCTCATGGCGTAGATCTACGGTTTGGACACTCACCGTAAAGCCGTAGATCTACGGGACGGACCCTGAAAGGGTTAAGGACCCCAATGGAAATAAGTTAGACAGTCCTCGATGACACACTGACTTTCTTGGGTTATCCTGGGTGGCTAACCCTCTGGGGTTAATTGTTTCTTGGTATTCTCAATAAGCCACACCAATAACAGTCTCCACATCTTCGAGTAATACAGCTCACCATGGTGCAGCAGCAGCTGATGGTGCTACAGCAGCAGCAGCAGGTGACCGTGGTGCAGCAGCACCTGACCGTGGTGCAGCAGCACCTGACCGTGGTATGATAGTATTTCTCACCCTTTTTACCACAGGGTTGGCACTAGAAGCTTTCTTTGGGCCCGTGATGGCTTATTTAGCAGTTACAAGCACTAAAAACACTGGAATAATACAAAATTTATCGAATGTATGCGTGCAACCATGTCCGCCCCGGCTTGTAAACAATGTCACACTAGCTCAGTTGAGGCACTCAGGCCAGACAGATGCGTGGACGCGTACGGGACGAATGATGTAAGTCGAGTCTTTCAACGGTTTTAACGTAGGTTGAGGACATCGTAAGTCGGGGGTCCACTGTATAAAGAGAAAAGACATTTTGAGGAAGTATTTGTGTAATGGTATTACACAGAACTTAAATGTAAAGCGAGTGTATAGAACTTAAATGTAAAGTAAGTGTTTAATGTTAAAAGACCTTCCTGTAGGTAACTGAGTTTCATGCAAATACTTTTTTTTTTTTTTTTTTTTTTTAACAAGTCAGCCTTCTCCCACCGAGGCAGGGTGACCCGAAAAGAAAGAAAATCCCCAAAAAGTAAATACTTTCATCATCATTTAAACACTTTCACCTCGCTCATACATAATCACTGTTTTTGCAGAGGTGCTCAGAATACAACAGTTTAGAAGCATATACGTATAAAGATACACAACATATCCCTCCAAACTGCAAATACATGTATGATAAATGGTGTAATCATAGTATTGTTTGTAGAATAAATTTGTCTTACTCCATAGCAGAGTTCAGCTGCCTCACATTGTGTTGGTGCTGCAATAGCAGCAGTAGCAGAAGATGAGACCAATGACACCAGTAGTTCGAGTGACAGTGGGTATAGCAATGGCAAGACATCCAGTCAGCAAAGTGAGTACATATTCTGTCTCTTAAAAAACAGCTCAATTCAGCCAGAGATGTTTTGGAACATGCTACATAATAATTGTTTAATATTTAATATGCAGTATTTGTGCATATATTTTGTAGCATGACAGTGATTTTGCTTAGAGAGTAACTTTAAAATACTTCTGCTTCTAAGAGAGTGTATATTACATGAAATAATCACTTTTGAACCCAAAGAAGGAAATATCTATCATTCTATGAAAGATGAAGTGAGCCATAAAAGTAATGAGGGAGGGGGGAAAGATGGGTGGTGTATTGAAGCATCTATGGAGAGAGAGAACCTTGTCCATGGAGGCAAGAAAGGGAACATACCAGAATATAGTGGTATTGTACCAACACTGTTATATGGGTGTGAAACATGGAGTTTTTAATGTTGCAGAGAGGAGGAGGGTGGAAGCATTGGAGGTGCTTCACACCCATAGATAAATTTCTTTGTCTCCACACATTCCTCAATTCACCACCCACCTTTTTACCCTTCTCTGTTCTATGCCCACTCCCAAATATCTGAGGACATTTCTTCCATGCTCCCTCCCTCCAATCTGATATCCTCTCTTCGATTGCCTAGATTCATTGTTGCTCTCACCACCTTGCTCTTCCCTATGCTCACTTTAAATTTCATTCTTTTGCTTACCCTATTAAATCCTCCACCAGCCTATGAAATTCTCTTTGGAAAAGGACCATGTCATTAGCAAAGAGCAACTCTTGGCAGCTCCCAGAAGAGATTTTTTTAAATATGGCAAGTTAATGCAGGACAAGAATAATATTTTGTTAAAAATATTGTATGCAAAGTTAATGAGGTCATGCTGTAATGGTAGTATTGATTAAAAACAGTAATTGAAAGATGTAAAATATATTAATCATTTTTAAAAAGATATTGATCTTATACAAAAAGTAGCAAAGTTACATAGTACAGTGGAACCTCAAATTTCGAACGTATCGCTTATCGAACTCTTCGAAAATAGAACCCATTTTTCCAACCAACTTTGTCCCTATTATCGAACTCGCCCCTATTTTCGAACCGCCAGGTACCGAACCTGTCCGGCAGCCCGCTCTGTCCGCATCCCTACGCAGGCGCCGTGAGCCAGTCTGATTTTGTTGATGCTTGAGTGAACACTAACTTGCGCTCTCATTCAAACATTTTACGATTATTTCATTGTGTTTAGTGCTTGTGGGACTATGAAATGAGCTACAATGGGCCCAAAAACTTGCTAGTTTTACCCCTGTGGTAAAGAAAGTGAGAAACACTACAGATGTGAAGGAAATAATACAGAAGTGGAATGATGTCCAAATGTTTGTGGAGAAGTACCACCCTGAGCAAGCTGAAACAAGCCATCTTTGCAACAAGTTCAGTGACAGAACCATGTCCCATTTTAAGGAAATCTTAAAGAGATGCCAGAAACAGAGGACTGTGGACAGTTACTTTGTGAGACAGGGGTCCAGTGACTCTCAAGCTGGTCCTAGTGGCATTAAAAGACAGAGAAGCGAAGTAACCCCAGAGAGGGCTTTGATACCTAAAGTCCTTATGGAGGGGGATTCTCCTTCCAAACACTAATCCCAGCTCCCTCACTCCTCCTCCCTATCTTCCAGATGCCATCACCAATCTTCAATAAAGTAAGTAAAATGTTATTTTATATATTTATTTAAATTTATTAATACATAATTGAACACTATATTTGTTGTGTGTATGTAAAACTATAATTAATCTCTATAAAGTGTATTTTTTTTTGTGTGTGTGAATATTTTTGGATTTCTGGAACGAATTAATTGTATTTCCATTATTTCTTAAGGGAAATATTGCTTCGCTTTTCAGGCTTTTCGAATTTAGAACTAACTCCTGGAACGGATTAAGTTTGATATTTGAGGTTCCACTGTATAGTAACACTGGATATCAGATAATACAGATTTTGAGTGTAAGATGCAGTACTAATATGGTAAAAAATGATAGTGGTTAAAAATGTTGATACTGTAGTTCTGTAATTATAATAATATTTTTACAGTGGGATGAAAATTTCTTTTCTACTCCATTAATAACAAGAAGGCATATTTCTCTGATAGGTGGAGGTGTGAGGTTATGACTCTTTTTATAACTGGTTCAATTATGCCAGATTCTTTGAGGAAATTGATTAGGTCCCAGTTACTGGTTTCATGTCTTTTTTGCACATGACTTTTTTTTTTTTACAATTTATGCATCTTTAAAACATCGTAAGTGTTCTGTGTTTTATGGCTGATTGAATGAGGTGTCCCTCTCTTGAGGTATGAAATCTGAACAAGATTGGTCATTTACTTCCCTTTTTGTCAAACAAGAGTGCTGCTTGGGCTGTCCTATGATCTATGTTGATATTGATCTGAATATTCATCACTTGAAAGTGAGAGTCAGATAATTTTGATTTAGTGTCTGAGAATATTCTACTGTTCATAATAGCAGCATCAGCTACCTATTGCTGCTTCATGTAATTTACTTGCCTGTGTGAATCAATAAACTGCTTATCATAGTGTGTTTTCTAATCTATGTTGCATTTTTTTCAACTTTCATTGATAGAGTTTATTGGCATTTCAACATCTTTCATGTCTTCACTGTTACTTTTGACTGCGGTTTGCATTTCTTTTTTTTGACTTCCCTGGCATTTTCTAGATTAATTCATTAGTATACTGGGTTAGTGCATCTTATATTTGTTGGCAGGCTACATAAAGCTGTCACTAGCTCATCAGTTTTGTTAGAAAGGTTCCAGGTAGAGTGTAGTCTTCATGGTGCATTTCATAATTTTTATTCAAGCACTTTATTTGCAGTTCCTGGTTAGTTAATATTCACCAGTTTTGAGTTTTCACAGTTTCATCAAAAACTTCAAAGGAATTAGGAAATGATTCCCTTTGGTTGTCCATTTTAATTGTTGTGGTTGAGGCTTGGTTGGTAGGGAAAGTGATGAGGGAGACTTGAGTGCTCAGGCTGCTGAGGGTAGAAGCTGCTAGAGGGAAACTGTGTTTACCTTTGGTCATCTGCATCTGGGATTATTGATGGTGCTAGTTCTGTGACATCTTGTTTTACCCATGGACCATTTGTGTAATGCTTGAGAGTAATATTCACCTCAGTCCATTTTGGTTGGGGTACAACTAGCTTGATAATGTTTTATGATGTTAGTAATGCTATACTAGTTTTCAGGTTTTTTATTTCCTCCTTAATCACATCCTCCTTGCTATTATTGTTGACTCTCACTTTTTAATTTTTAAAATATTCTGCAAATATTTTATTTGTAAATTTGGAAACAAGAAGCTCAGTTTCTTTTTCTTATTGTAAAACTTATTTTCAGTTATTGATGAACAGCATTGTAGTGATGGCAGTGGTATCAACACTCCGTCGTCTCCTCAGAACCTGACTGACTCTGGTTTTTCAATGCCTTCAATATCTTCACCACAAAGCAGCACAGATGTAGCATCTCCACATTCTTTAAATTCTTTGATTATGCCAGTTACTACTGCAGCATCCCAAACTTCCTCCATATCAATACCATCTCCTGTCTCAGGAGATGTAATGCTATCAGTAAACAACTATTCACGTGCTGCACTTCAGAATACACCTCCAACCACAGCACCATCACTGTCTGTCTCTCACCCTTCCAGTGACTCTCCTCAGAAGTCCATATCAAAAACTGGTGATACTCACAATATGACTCACAGTGGTGCAATGTCTGGCACCAGACCAGCTTCTATTGCCACTGGAACACAGTTAGAAAAGTGCAGTACTCCAGTGGTACATCGACCAGGATCCCTTGCATTGGGAAACTTGGCAGATACTGCTCTGCTCAACAGACTGCCTCGTGACCATCGGCCAGGATCTTTGGCTGCCCCTATTAACACTCTGGGAATACCACCAGCACCTGCTAGAGCTGCATCCCACATGGGGCTTAATGTAACAACTCCAACTAGATTGCATGATCTTCCAATGTTCAAGAGTCAAGACTTTGCACATATAAGACGAGGATGGACTCCAGACCTCCAAACTCAAAATGGCGCTTCTAACCATCGACAGGAGAGTAATGGTCTCGTCTCCATTATTGATCAGGTGATATATTTATTCGTGTATTTTCGAAGTTGATGTTTTGAAACAAGTAGTGTACTGCATAGCTCTAGTAATATATCTCATATTAATCATTTCTTCCAGTGCTTGAGCATACAGGATTATCTTTTGCACATTGATCAATTTCTATGCAGCTGAACTTGTAACCAATTGCACCAGCACTGGCTCAAGTGAGTTGTATTCCTTCATTTTCACTTCTGTTACACAGAGTTCCACCAAGGACTGTTCTTGTTCCTTGTGCACATCTAGTACTTTCATTTTTTTGCATATACAGCTTCTTCTCACTTAACGACGTGTACTCATTTACCGATGACTCAGACTTAAAACGGGCTCTGACCAGTATGCATACCTAAATAATGTTTATTAGAGCTGATTTCCTCTGCTCTGTTTATTACAATATACAGTACACTACTGTATAAGCATTAAAAATATACAAAAAATTTTATAAATGGTGCAAAAGTGACATTAAAACAATATCATTATAGTATGTATACTCCTTGCTTAGTGATGAATTTGTTTACCGACTTGGTCTTAGGAACAAAACTTTGTTGTTAAGTGTTGAGAGACTATATTGTACACTAACCCAACTATATTGTGTTGGGTTATGTACTAAGACTTTCCATATATAATGCAAGTTTGGGCAAAACCTGCACTTTGCCTCAGACTAGCTATTTCTCAATTAGATGAAAAAAATCATAAACTTCAATCTCTCTTATATGCTGGCATATATATATATTGGCAGTTTGGAGGGATATGTTGTGTATCTTTATATGTGTATGCTTCTAAACTGCTGCATTCTGAGCACCTCTGCAAAAACAGTGATAATGTGCGAGTGTGGTGAAAGTGTTGAATGATGATGAAAGTATTTTCTTTTTGGGGATTTTCTTTCTTTTTTTGGGTCACCCTGCCTCGGTGGGAGACGGCCGACTTGTTAAAAAAAAAAAAAATTATAGATGACCATAAATAAATAAATTATTTGAAAGTCTGGTAGATTTTGTAGTTACAGTGGAACCCCGGTTTTCATCTTTAATCCATTCCAGAAGGTTGGCTGAAAACTGATTTGTACGAAAACTGAAGTAATATTTCCTATAAGAAATAATGTAAATCCAATTAATCCGTACCAGACACCCAAAAATATTAACAAAAATTTTTTTTTTATAGAGAATAACTATAGTGTTGCAACTCTTCAGTGGTTAGGTCTTCCATAAGGTCAACCATCAACTCTTCCACATCCTGGCCACTCACATCCAACCCCATGGAATTCCCTAAAGCCACAATAGATTCCACAACAGGTGTAGGGTTGTAAAGTTTACACTAAATTATATTAAGTTAGTAATAGAACTAGGTATTAAAAACAGAATAAAAAGTAAAATACATACACAGTACATTCATTACTTACATTAAAATATTTGTAGTCTTAATGTAGGGCAAGAAGTGAGTAGTACTTACTTGTAGGTAGATGTAGGTATGTAGTCTGCCTGGGCTACATACCTACACCTACCTACATATTATTATTTTTTTATTATCACACTGGTTGATTCCCACCAAGGCAGGGTGGCCCGAAAAAAAAAACTTTCACCATCATTCACTCCATCACTGTCTTGCCAGAAGGGTGCTTTACATTACAGTTTTTAAACTGCAACATTAACACCCCTCCTTCAGAGTGCAGGCACTGTACTTCCCATCTCCAGGACTCAAGTCCGGCCTGCCGGTTTCCCTGAATCCCTTCATAAATGTTACTTTGCTCACACTCCAACAGCACGTCAAGTATTAAAAACCATTTGTCTCCATTCACTCCTATCAAACACGCTCACGCATGCCTGCTGGAAGTCCAAGCCCCTCGCACACAAAACCTCCTTTACCCCCTCCCTCCAACCTTTCCTAGGCCGACCCCTACCCCGCCTTCCTTCCACTACAGACTGATACACTCTTGAAGTCATTCTGTTTCGCTCCATTCTCTCTACATGTCCGAACCACCTCAACAACCCTTCCTCAGCCCTCTGGACAACAGTTTTGGTAATCCCGCACCTCCTCCTAACTTCCAAACTACGAATTCTCTGCATTATATTCACACCACACATTGCCCTCAGACATGACATCTCCACTGCCTCCAGCCTTCTCCTCGCTGCAACATTCATCACCCATGCTTCACACCCATATAAGAGCGTTGGTAAAACTATACTCTCATACATTCCCCTCTTTGCCTCCAAGGACAAAGTTCTTTGTCTCCACAGACTCCTAAGTGCACCACTCACTCTTTTTCCCTCATCAATTCTATGATTCACCTCATCTTTCATAGACCCATCCGCTGACACGTCCACTCCCAAATATCTGAATACGTTCACCTCCTCCATACTCTCTCCCTCCAATCTGATATCCAATCTTTCATCACCTAATCTTTTTGTTATCCTCATAACCTTACTCTTTCCTGTATTCACCTTTAATTTTCTTCTTTTGCACACCCTACCAAATTCATCCACCAATCTCTGCAACTTCTCTTCAGAATCTCCCAAGAGCACAGTGTCATCAGCAAAGAGCAGCTGTGACAACTCCCACTTTGTGTGTGATTCTTTATCTTTTAACTCCACGCCTCTTGCCAAGACCCTCGCATTTACTTCTCTTACAACCCCATCTATAAATATATTAAACAACCACGGTGACATCACACATCCTTGTCTAAGGCCTACTTTTACTGAGAAAAAATTTCCTTCTTTCGTACATACTCTAACTTGAGCCTCACTATCCTCGTAAAAACTCTTCACTGCTTTCAGTAACCTACCTCCTACACCATACACTTGCAACATCTGCCACATTGCCCCCCTATCCACCCTGTCATACGCCTTTTCCAAATCCATAAATGCCACAAAGACCTCTTTAGCCTTATCTAAATACTGTTCACTTATATGTTTCACTGTAAACACCTGGTCCACACACCTCCTACCTTTCCTAAAGCCTCCTTGTTCATCTGCTATCCTATTCTCCGTCTTACTCTTAATTCTTTCAATTATAACTCTACCATACACTTTACCAGGTATACTCAACAGACTTATCCCCCTATAATTTTTGCACTCTCTTTTATCCCCTTTGCCTTTATACAAAGGAACTATGCATGCTCTCTGCCAATCCCTAGGTACCTTACCCTCTTCCATACATTTATTAAATAATTGCACCAACCACTCCAAAACTATATCCCCACCTGCTTTTAACATTTCTATCTTTATCCCATCAATCCCGGCTGCCTTACCCCCTTTCATTTTACCTACTGCCTCACGAACTTCCCCCACACTCACAACTGGCTCTTCCTCACTCCTACAAGATGTTATTCCTCCTTGCCCTATACACGAAATCACAGCTTCCCTATCTTCATCAACATTTAACAATTCCTCAAAATATTCCCTTCATCTTCCCAATACCTCTAACTCTCCATTTAATAACTCTCCTCTCCTATTTTTAACTGACAAATCCATTTGTTCTCTAGGCTTTCTTAACTTGTTAATCTCACTCCAAAACTTTTTCTTATTTTCAACAAAATTTGTTGATAACATCTCACCCACTCTCTCATTTGCTCTCTTTTTACATTGCTTCACCACTCTCTTAACCTCTCTCTTTTTCTCCATATACTCTTCCCTCCTTGCATCACTTCTACTTTGTAAAAACTTCTCATATGCTAACTTTTTCTCCCTTACTACTCTCTTTACATCATCATTCCACCAGTCGCTCCTCTTCCCTTTTGCACCCACTTTCCTGTAACCACAAACTTCTGCTGAACACTCTAACACTACATTTTTAAACCTACCCCATACCTCTTCGACCCCATTGCCTATGCTCTCATTAGCCCATCTATCCTCCAATAGCTGTTTATATCTTACCCTAACTGCCTCCTCTTTTAGTTTATAAACCTTCACCTCTCTCTTCCCTGATGCTTCTATTCTC
Organism: Cherax quadricarinatus; assembly: GCF_038502225.1. NCBI lineage: Eukaryota > Metazoa > Arthropoda > Malacostraca > Decapoda > Parastacidae > Cherax > Cherax quadricarinatus. The sequence goes on from NC_091317.1 coordinate 14,938,962, forward strand.
CTTGTATCCCATCTACCTTTTACTCTCAGTGTAGCTACAACTAGAAAGTGATCTGATATATCTGTGGCCCCTCTATAAACATGTACATCCTGAAGTCTACTCAACAGTCTTTTATCTACCAATACATAATCCAACAAACTACTGTCATTTCGCCCTACATCATATCTTGTATACTTACTTATCCTCTTTTTCTTAAAATATGTATTACCTATAACTAAACCCCTTTCTATACAAAGTTCAATCAAAGGGCTCCCATTATCATTTACATCTGGCACCCCAAACTTACCTACCACACCCTCTCTAAAAGTTTCTCCTGCTTTAGCATTCAGGTCCCCTACCACAATTACTCTCTCACTTGGTTCAAAGGCTCCTATACATTCACTTAACATCTCCCAAAATCTCTCTCTCTCCTCTGCATTCCTCTCTTCTCCAGGTGCATACACCTACCTACATAGCTGCATGATATTTAATGCGGCCCAGAGCCATATTATTACCATCAACATACCATGTTCACTGAGTTTAATCGTTTCTAACAGCTACCTTTAGATCCCATCATAAACAAAGGGAGAAGTAACAAATAATTCAGGCCAAGAATTGTAAACAATAGTGTTATGTACTAAGGGGGGTGACTGGGCTAATTCAGATTCATACACGTTTTCTCTGATGCTGGACCAAATAAAACGTAATGTTTTCCCTCCACCCGACTACCACCCCTCCATAGCATATAAACATTGCATGTTTATATGCTGTGTAATGTGTTTCTTATATAATTTTGAAGAAAATATCATAGATGGATTAATGAAAATGTCTATATTAACCTAAAATTAGACATTTAATATGCCCAAGAGTGATTATTACGTAGAAAGAGGTTTAGTAATAAGTAATACATATTTTATGAAGAAGAGGATAAATAAATGTACAAGGTATGATATAGCACATAATGAAAGTAGTTTGTTAGATTATTTATTGGTGGATAAAAGGTTGATGGGTAGGCTCCAGGATGTAAACGTTTATAGAGGGGCAACTGACATATCGGATCATTATTTAATTGTAGCTACAGTTAGAGTAAGAGGTAGATGGGAAAAGAGGAAAATGGCAACAACAAGTAAGAGGAAGGTGAGAATGTATAAACTAAGGGAGGAGGAAGTTCGGGTGAGATATAAGCAACTATTGGCAGAAAGGTGGACTGTTGCAAGTATGAGCAGTAGGGGGGTTGAAGAGGGTTGGAATAGTTTTAAAAATGCAGTATTAGAATGTGGCGCAGAAGTTTGTGGTTATAGAAGGGTGGGTGCAGGAAGAAAGAGGAGTGATTGGTGGAATGATGAAGTAAAGGGTGTGATAAAAGAGGAAAAGTTTGCTTATGAGAGGTTTTTACAAAGCAGAAGTGTTATAAGAAGAGTAGAGTATATAGAGAGTAAAAGAAAGGTGAAGAGTGGTGAGAGAGTGCAAAAGGAGAGCAGATGATAGAGTGGGAGAGGCACTGTCAAGAAATTTTAATGAAAATAAGAAAAAATTTTGGAGTGAGTTAAACAAGTTAAGAAAGCCTAGGGAACAAATGGACTTGTCAGTTAAAAACAGAGTAGGGGAGTTAGTAGATGGGGAGAGGGAGGTTTTTGGGTAGATGGTGAGAATATTTTGAGGAACTTTTAAATGTCGACGAAGAAAGGGAGGCGGTAATTTCATGCACTGGACAGAGAGGTATACCATCCTTTAGGAGTGAAGAAGAATAGGATGCGAGTGTGGGGGAGGTGCGTGAGGCATTACGTAGAATGAAAGGGGGTAAAGCAGCTGGAACTGACTGGATCATGACAGAAATGTTAAATGCAGGGGGGGATATAGTGTTGGAGTGGTTGGTATTTTTGTTTAATGTATGAAAGAGGGGAAGGTACCTAGAGATTGGCGGAGAGCATGTATAGTCCCTTTATATAAAGGGAAGGGGGACAAAAGAGATTGTAAAAATTATAGAGGAATAAGTTTACTGAGTATACAACGAAAAGTGTACGGTAGGGGTATAATTGAAAGAATTAGAGGTAAGACAGAATGTGGGATTGTGGATGAGCAAGGAGGTTTTAGAGTAGGTAGGGGATGTGTAAATCAAGTGTTTACATTGAAGCATATATGTGAACAGTATTTAGATAAAAGACGTTTTTATTGCATTTATGGATTTAGAAAAGGCATATGATAGAGTGGATAGGGGAGCAATGTGGCAGATGTTGCAAGTATATGGAATAGGTAGTAAGTTACTAAAGGCTGTAAAGAGTTATTATGAGGATAGTGAGGCTCAGGTTAGGGTGTGTAGAAGAGAGGGAGACTACTTCCCAGTAAAAGTAGGTCTTAGACAGGAATGTGTAATGTCACCATGGTTGTTTAATATATTTGTAGATGGGGTTGTAGAAGAAGTAAATGCTAGGGTGTTCGGGAGAGGGGTGGGATTAAATCATGGGGAATCAAATACAAAATGGGAAATGACACAGTTGCTTTTTGCTGATGATACTGTGCTTATGGGAGATTCTAAAGAAAAATTGCAAAGTTTAGTGAACGAGTTTGGGAGTGTGTGTAAAGGTAGAAAGTTGAAAGTGAACATAGAAAAGAGTAAGGTGATGAGGGTATCAAATGATTTAGGTAAAGAAAAATTGGATATCAAATTGGGGAGGAGCATGGAAGAAGTGAATGTTTTCAGATAATTGGGAGTTGACGTGTCGGCGGATGGATTTATGAAGGATGAGGTTAATCATAGAATTGATGAGGGAAAAAAGGTGAGTTGTGCATTGAGGTATATGTGGAGACAAAAAACATTATCTATGGAGGCAAAGAAGGTACTGTATGAATATATAGTAGTACCAACACTCTTATATGGGTGTGAAGCTTGGGTTGTGAATGCAGCAGCGAGGAGGTGGTTGGAGGCAGTGGAAATGTCCTGTCTAAGTTTAATGTGTGGTGTAAATATTATGCAGAAAATTCAGTGTGGTAATTAGGAGAAGGTGTGGAGTTAATAAAAGTATTAGTCAGAGGGCTGAAGAGGGGTTGTTGAGGTGGTTTGGTCATTTAGAGAGAATGGATCAAAGTAGAATGACATGGAAAGCATTTAAATCTGTAGGGGAAGGAAGGCGGAGTAGGGGTCGTCCTCGAAAAGGTTGGAAGGAAGGGCTAAGGGAGGTTTTGTGGGCGAGGGGCTTAGACTTCCAGCAGGCGTGCGTGAGCGTGTTCGATAGGAGTGAATGGAGACGAATGGTATTCGAGACCTGATGATCTATTTTAGTGTGAGCAGGGTAATATTTAGTGAAGGGATTCAGGGAAACCGGTTATTTTTATATAGCTGGACTTGAGTCCTGGAAATGGGAAGTACAATGCCTGCACTCTAAAGGAGGGGTTCGGGATATTGGCAGTTTAGATGGATATGTTGTGTATCTTTGTATGTATATGCTTCTAAGATGTTGTGTTCTGAGCACCTCTGCAAAAACAGTGATTATGTGTGAGTGAGGTGAAATAGTTGAATGATGATGAATTTTTTTTTGGGGGTGGGGCGGATTTTCATTCTTTTTGGGTCACCCTGCCTTGGTGGGAGACGGTCAACTTGTTAAAAAAAAAAAATTAGTATTATTACTATGGCGTTAAGACTAGAGGGACACTCTTAGTGAATGAGTAAGGACGCATCTGGTATGGATGATTTGCGAGTGGATATGTGAAAAGGGGGGGGGAAATTTCTCCGAGAAAAGTGGTTGAAAACTGAATTGTACGATAACCGGACTGAATGAAAACCGGGGTTCCACTGTACTGGAAAAGAAATTCGTAATTTCTAGTAAATTAGTAATTGTGGTGTAATGTATTTATCAGAAGTAAGTGGGGAGTATCATCAAGTTATTTGTTACTGAAGAGTAAAACCTTGAATTTGAAATTTAAGTTATTTGCATTGTATTGTGCTATTGTAATTTTTTTTAACCAGCTTTCTCCCACCAAGGTAGTGTGACCTCCAGAAAACAAAAATGGGAGCTGTTACCATCATTCATTCAGTAGCTGTCTTCTCAGAAGTGCACAGACATTATAATTCAAAGAACTTTCCAAATTGCAAGATTCTCTTTCCCCTAAATAATGTAGGCACTGTACTTTCCTACCTCCATGACTCAAGTCCAGCTAACCAATTTCCTGAATCCCTTTATAAAGGTAATGTAATTTTATTTTTCATAATTCGTTGTTAATTTTTTGTACTATTTAAATTTTCAGGTGACAAGCAGTTTATTAGAGCATGGTGATAGTCCTCCTCCCAAGATGTCTGCTTGCGAAGTAACGTCATCCTTTGACTTAACATCTTCAGTGGCTGCTCCTTCTAGTGGATATTCCCTAACTTCAACACAGTCGGATATTCAAGATGCTTCTCTCAAAACTACTACTACATCTGTAGATACAGGGTTGTGTTTAGGAAGAAACTCAAGTTCTAGGGGACCTCATGAATACCAGGATAGTAATAGCTCGTCAGGTGGCAGAGTTGACTCTTCCATGGCATCTGTTGGGCCTGCAAACTTTACACAGGATCAACCACGTGGAGAAGTACTGCACCCAACACCCCATCGACCCCATTTCTCTTCATCTGCAAGACCTGCCCGTGTTTCCTTGCAAGATCCTTTATCATCTGCCCAGGATCCTCATAGTGTTCCTTATAAAATTGATGGTGGTGAGTCACAGTATGAAACAAGTGAACTCAGTGAAACAGAAAGTGGTGAGGAGCATTCTGAAACTTCTATCTTAGCTCTGAAGGCTGCATCAAAGCCTCATTCAAGAATTCCTTCTCTGAGTCCTGAAGTACTTCCTGGTAATAAACACATTTTTAAAGATTCCCATGTTTCTAGTCAAACTTATTCTCATCAGGAATCCAGGATTCCCACTTTGAATATTATAGGACGTTCTAGTACTTTGACCAATGATGCCCACTCTTCAGTGGAATCTAGAATACCAATCCCTGCTAGTATGGGCAGAAGCTCTGGCAGTCTAGCTCAGGAAACAAGAGGGTCTTCAGAGTCCCAGATTCCCTCTATAAGTTCTAAAGTTGCAAATTTGAGTAATTCATACTGTGATAAGCAAGCACAGGATGAATCTCGCATACCTGCATTAAGCAGTGCTGGACGCAATTCTAGTAATGTAGTTTTTGACAACCGGTCTTTTTCTGAGTCTCGCAAACCTACAATTCTACACTCCAGTAATGAATCCCAGATAATAAGCGATTCCCGGATTCCAGTGATAGGAATGATGGGTAGAACCTCAAGTAACTTGACTCGTGAATCCTTTGGCATTGGCTATACTAAACTTGGAAATTCTGATGTGACTGTAGGTAACAAAAATTTTGTCTCCAACAAACCACTTGGGTCTGGAAGCACTGGGAATAATGGTTCTGGTATTCCATTGTTGTCCTCAAAAGGTAGAAGCAATAGTAATCTAGGGCCTGTCTTGCCTAATGCTGGTAATGTTTTAACTACCATGATCGGTGACTCGAACAAACACCTATCTTACAGTTATGTCTCCCAATCTCAGAACCACGGAGATATTAGTCACGTATCTTCAACAGCACGACTTCAGTCCCCAGGATATACAACTGGGATTCGACCTCCCACCATCCATTCACCTAGTCAGCAGCAGCCTATTCAGCCCAGTTTGAGCAGCTACCCTAGTGGTATACGTCCTCCCACAGTTAATGCAGCCATTAACACGCCAGGTATACCAATACCATTTCCTATGTCACCGAGCAACCATTTGGCAAACCCTGGCTCTCGAGGCTCCATCACCTCTACTGGGTCAGCTTCTCGCATCCCAATGGCTTCAGGTGGGTATTGAGTGTTTTGTTATGTTGTTTACTTGATTAATCTTTGAGATGAAGCCATACCACTGAGGATGTGCCTAGGATCAGAGAGCAAATAGGTTGCTGTTGTATTATTAATTATTGCCATAAGACAATTTTTCTTTTTTTAATCCTTTCAGGGTCCAGAGGCCAAATTTTGAAGTGTGCACCAGGGTCCAAGAGTTTTAAACAAACAGTTTTGTTATTTTTTCTTATGAAATGGTAGAGAATGTTTTTCGGAAGGTATTAAACAAAAAGTATGAAATTTGATGGAAAATTGATGAAATTATGCTCTCGCGAATTTTGATGTGTCGGCGATATTTACGCATCGGTGATTATGTCGGCTTTGACTCCCATTTTAGGCCAATTACAGTATTCCAGTCAACCAAATTCTTAGCTATTTCACTAGTGTTACTTCTATTCTATCGATTGAGCACAAGAAATCGCCAGGTCAACTGTTTCAACAACAAAATAAAGTGACCGGAAATTGGTAATTTGGCCAATTTAATGGAAAGTTCAAAATATTCCAATTTCAAAGTAGGGTCCAGAATAAACAATGCCAGCATTCCTGGCATTAAACTAACATTTCCTCTGTTCAGTAATTACGTTTTCAGGCTTTACAAATTAATTCCATTTTGATTTTTTATTCACATAATGAATTTTTATTCAAACCAAAAAATAGAAGATTTACTGTTATGCAATATTGTAATAATTGTATAAATAATATCACCACATTAGTGAATGTATATTAGACCCACCAGCTGTCATGTATTAGACTTGTGGTGTCATTTGTTTACTCTTGAACATCGGCAAAAATTTAACATTTCCACTACTTTGAGCTCACTCACTTTCAAGCCATTTCTAGTACTAAAACCAATCAAAATCATCTCTATTTCTGTAGTATATCTTCCATTCTATCAAATGAGATCAAGAAATTGCAAATACAACTATATAAAACATACAAAAAACACTGCAAAGTTACTTGCTGTTTTAATCGAAAATTATGGTCTCAGTTTTTTCTCTCATGCACTGTGTGCTGCAGGATTTATTTTATGTGGAGCACACATACTACATAGATGTATTCTCTCATATTTAGGCCCAGATTTACTGCTCACAGCTTATCAGAGTGAGCTGAGCTCATGGCGTAGATCTACGGTTCGGACCCTGAACGTAAAGCTGTAGATCTACGGCACGGACCCTGAAAGGCTTAACAAGTCGGCCGTCTCCCACTGAGGCAGTGTGACCCAAAAAGAAAGAAAATCCCCAAAAAGAAAATACTTTCATCATCATTCAACACTTTCACCTCACTCACACTTTCACCTCACTCACACATAATCACTGTTTTTGCAGAGGTGCACAGAATACAACAGTTTAGAAGCATATATGTCTAAAGATACACAACATATCCCTCCAAACTGCCAATATCCCAAACCCCTCCTTTAAAGTGCAGGCATTGTACTTCCCATTTCCAGGACTCCAGTCCGGCTATATAAAAATAACTGGTTTCCCTGAATCCCTTGCTCACGCTCCAACAGCTCGTCAGGTCCCAAATACCATTCGTCTCCATTCACTCCTATCGAACACACTCACGCACACCTGCTGAAAGTCTAAGCCCCTCACCCACAAAACCTCCCTTACCCCTTCCTTCCAACCTTTTCGAGGATGACCCCTACCCCACCTTCCTTTCCCTACAGATTTATACACTCTCTATCTCATTCTACTTTGATCCATTCTCTCTAAATGACCAAACCACCTCAACCTCACTTCTGACTAATACTTTTATTAACTCCTCACCTCCTAATTTCCACACTCCGAATTTTCTGCACAATATTTACACCACACATTGCCCTTAGACAGGACATCTCCACTGCCTCCAACCGCCTCCTCGCTGCAGCATTTACAACCCAAGCTTCACACCCATATAAGAGTGTTGGTACTACTATATTTTCATACATTCCCTTCTTTGCCTCCATAGATAACGTTTTTTGTCTCCACATATACCTCAATGCACCACTCGCCTTTTTTCCTTCATCAGTTCTATGATTAACCTCATCCTTCATAAATCCATCCATTGACATGTCAACTCCCAAATATCTGAAAACATTCACTTCTTCCATACTCCTCCTCCCCAGTTTGATATCCAGTTTTTCTTTATCTAAATCATTTGATACCCTCATCACCTTACTCTTTTCTATGTTCACTTTCAACTTTCTACCTTTACACACACACCCAAACTCGTCCACTAACCTTTGCAATTTTTCTTTAGAATCTCCCATAAGTACAGTATCATCAGCAAAAAGTAACTGAGTCAATTCCCATTTTGTATTTGATTCCCCATAATTTAATCCCTACCCTGTCCTGAACACACTAGCATTTACTTCTTTTACAACCCCATCTATAAATATATTATACAACCATGGTGACATTACACATTCTTGTCTAAGACCTACTTTTACTGGGAAGTAGTCTCCCTCTCTTCTACACACCCTAACCTGAGCCTCACTATCCTCATAAAAGCTCTTTACAGCATTTAGTAACTTACCACCTATTCCGTGTACTTGCAACATCTGCCACATTGCTCCCCTATCCACTCTATCATTTGCCTTTTCTAAATCCATAAATGCAATAAAAATTTCCCTACCTTTAGATACTGTTCACATATATGCTTCAATGTAAACACTTGATGTACACATCCCCTTTCCACTCTGAAACCTCCTTCCTTATCTGCAATCCTACATTCTATCTTACCTCTAATTCTTTCAATAATAACCCTACCTTACACTTTTCCTGGTATACTCAGTAAACTTTTTTTTTTTCTTTTCTTCAACAAGTCAGCCGTCTCCCACCGAGGCAGGGTGACCCAAAAAACAAAGAAAATCTCCAAAAAGAAAATACTTTCATCATCATTCAACACTTTCACCACACTCGCACATTATCACTGTTTTTGCAGAGGTGCTCAGAATACACAGTTTAGAAGCATACACATATAAAGATACACAACATATCCCTCCAAACTGCCAATGTCCCAAACCCCTCTTTTAAAGTGCAGGCATTGTACTTCCCATTTCCAGGACTCAAGTCCGACTGTATGAAAATAACCGGTTTCCCTGAATTTTTTTTTTTTTTTTTTTCAACAAGTCGGTCGTCTCCCACCGAAGCAGGGTGACCCAAAAAAAAGAAAGAAAATCCCCAAAAAGAAAATACTTTCATCATCATTCAACACTTTCACCACACACACACATTATCACTGCTTTTGCACAGGTGCTCAGAATACAACAGTTTAGAAGCATATACGTATAGAGATACACAACATATCCCTCCAAACTGCCAATATCCCAAACCCCTCCTTTAAAGTGCAGGCATTGTACTTCCCACTTCCAGGACTCAAGTCCGACTATATGAAAATAACCGGTTTCCCTGAATCCCTTCACTAAATATTACCCTGCTCACACTCCAACAGATCGTCAGGTCCCAAGTATCATTCGTCTCCATTCACTCCTATCTAACACGCTCATGCACGCTTGCTGGAAGTCCAAGCCCCTCACCCACAAAACCTCCTTTACCCCCTCTTTCCAATCCTTTCGAGGACGACCCCTACCCCTCTTTCCTTCCCCTATAGATTTATATGCTTTCCATGTCATTCTACTTTGATCCATTCTCTCTAAATGACCAAACCACCTCAACAACCCCTCTTCTGCCCTCTGACTAATACTCATTTGATACCCTCATCACCTTACTCTTTTCTATGTTCACTTTCAACTTTCTACCTTTACACACATTCCCAAACTCACCCACTCACCTTTGCAATTTTTCTTTAGAATCTCCCATAAGCACAGTATCATCAGCAAAAAGTAACTGTGTCAATTCCCATTTTGAATTTGATTCCCCAAAATTTAATCTCACCCCTCTCCCGAACACCCTAGCATTTACTTCCTTTACAACCCCATCTATAAATATATTAAACAACCATGGTGACATTGCGCATCCCTGTCTAAGACCTACTTTTACCGGGAAGTAGTCTCCCTCTCTTCTACACACCCTAACCTGAGCCTCACTATCCTCATAAAAGCTCTTTACAGCATTTAATAACTTACCACCTATTCCATATCCTTGCAACATCTGCCACATTGCTCCTCTATCCACTATCGCATGCCTTTTCTAAATCCATAAATGCAATAAAAACTTCCCTACCTTTATCTAAATACTGTTCACATATATGCTTCAATGTAAACACTTGATCTACACATCCCCTACCCACTCTGAAACCTCTTGCTCATCCACAATCCTACATTCTGTCTTACCTCTAATTCTTTCAATTATAACCCTACCGTACACTTTTCCTGGTATACTCAGTAAACTTATTCCTCTGTAATTTTTACAGTCTCTTTTGTCCCCTTTCCCTTTATATAAACGGACTATACATGCTCTCTGCCAATCCTTAGGACCTTCCCCTCTTTCATACATTTATTAAACAAAAATACCAACCACTCCAACACTATATCCCCCCCTGCTTTTAACATTTCTGTCATGATCCCATCAGTTCCAGCTGCGTTACCCCCTTTCATTCTACGTAATGCCTCACGTATCTCCCCCACACTTACGTTCTGCTCTTCTTCACTTCTGAAAGATCGTATACCTCCCTGACCAGTGCATGAAATTACTGCCTCTATTTCTTCCTTAACATTTAAAAGTTCCTCAAAATATTCTCGCCATCTTCCTAATACCTCCATCTCCCCATCTACTAACTCCCCTTCTCTGTTTTTAACTGACAAATCCATACTTTCCCTAGGCTTTCTTAACTTGTTTAACTCACTCCAAAAATTTTTCTTATTTTCATTAAAATTTCTTGACAGTGCCTCTCCCACTCTATCATCTGCTCTCCTTTTGCACTCTCTCACTACTCTCTTTACCTTTCTTTTACTCTCCATATACTCTGCTCTTCTTATAACACTTCTGCTTTGTAAAAACCTCTCATAAGCTACCTTTTTCTCTCTTATCACTCCCTTTACTTCATCATTCCACCAATCACTCCTCTTTCCTCCTGCCCCCACCCTCCTATAACCACAAACGTCTGCCCCACATTCTAATACTGCATTTTTAAAACTATTCCAACCCTCTTCTACCCCCCCCCCCCCACTACTCATCTTTGCACTAGCCCACCTTTCTGCCAATAGTCGCTTATATCTCACCCGAACTTCCTCCTCCCTTAGTTTATACACTTTCACCTCCCTCTTACTTGTTGTTGCCACCTTCCTCTTTTCCCATCTACCTCTTACTCTAACTGTAGCTACAACTAAATAATGATCCGATATATCAGTTGCCCCTCTATAAACATGTACATCCTGGAGCCTACCCATCAACCTTTTATCCACCAATACATAATCTAATAAACTTATTCCTCTATAATTTTTACAATCTCTTTTGTCCCCCCCTTCCTTTTATATAAAGGGACTATACATGCTCTCTGCCAATCCCTAGGTACCTTCCCCTCTTTCATACATTTATCAAGCAAAAATACCAACCACTCCAACACTATATATCCCCCTGCTTTTAACATTTCTTTCATGACCCCGTCAGTTCCAGCTACTTTACCCCCTTTCATTCTACGTAATGCCTCACGCACCTCCCCCACACTCACATCCTGCTCTTCTTCATTCCTAAAAGTTGGTATACCTCCCTGGCCAATGCATGAAATTACCGCCTCCCTTCCTTCGTCGACATTTAAAAGTTCCTCAAAATATTTTCACCATCTACCCAATACCTCCATCTATCTCCCCATCCACTAACTCCCCTACTCTGTTTTTAACTGACAAATCCATTCGTTCCCTAGGCTTTCTTAACTTGTTTAAATCACTCCAAATTTTTTTCTTATTTTCATTAAAATTTCTTGACAGTGCCTCTCCCCTTCTATCATCTGCTCTCCTTTTGCACTCTCTCACCACTCTCTTCACCTTTCTTTTACTCTCCACATACTCTTACTCTTCTGCTTTGTAAAAACCTCTCATAAGCTACCTTTTTCTCTTTTATCACACCCTTTACTTCATCATTCCACCAATCACTCCTCTTTCCTCCTGCACCCACCCTCCTATAACCACAGACTTCTGCCCCACATTCTAATACTGCATTTTTAAAACTATTCCAACCCTCTTCAACCCCCCACTACTCATACTTGCACCAGCCTACCTTTCTTCCAATAGTTGCTTATATCTCACCCGAACCTCCTCCTCCCTTAGTTTATACACCTTTCACCTCCCTCCTACCATTTCCATTAACCCCTGGCTCCCCAAATTTACCTACTACTCCCTCCACAACATTTTTACCAACTTTAGCGTTGAAATCCCCAACCACAAGTACTCTCACACTTGGTTCAAAACTCCCCACACACTCAACATTTCCCAAAACCTCTCTCTCTCTCCTCTACACTTCTCTCTTCTCTAGGTGGATATATGCTTACTATAATCCACTTTTCACATCCAACCTTTATTTTACTCCACATACTCCTTGAAGTAATACATTTATAGTCCCTCTTTTCCTGCCATAGCTTATCATTCAACATTATTGCTACTCCTTCTTTAGCTCTAACTCTGTTTGAAACCCCTGACCTAATCTCATTTATTCCTCTCCACTGAAACTCTCCCACCCCCTTCAGCTTTGTTTCACTTAAAGCCAGGACATCCAGCTTCTTCTCATTCATAATATCCACAATCATCTCTTTCTTATCATTCGCACAACATCCACGCACATTCAGACATCCCACTTTGACAATTTTCTTCTTATTCTTTTTAGTAATTATTACAGGAAAAAGGGTTACTTGCCCATTGTTCGCGGCATTTTAGTTGACTTTTACAACACGCATGGCTTACGAAGGAAAGATTCTTATTCCACTTCCCCATGGATATAAAAGGAAAAGTAATAAGAACAAGAACTATTAAGATAAAATCAAAGTAAACTCAGATGAGTGTGTATAAATAAATGTGTATATGTATGTGTAGTGTGACGTAAGTGTAAGTAGAAGTAGCAAGACATACCTGTAATCTTGCACATTTATGAGACAGACAAAAGACACCGGCAATCCTACCATCATGTAAAACAATTACAGGCTTTCGTTTTACACTCACTTGGCAGGATGGTAGTACCTCCCTGGGCGGTTGCTGTCTACCAACCTAAGTATAGTGGGACCAACACTTATATGAGTGTGAAGCTTTGGTTGCAAATGCTGCAGCGAAGAGGCAGCTGGAGGCAGTGTCTAAGGGCAATATGTGGTGTAAATATTATGCAGAGAATTCGGTATGTGGAAATTAGGAGGTGTCGAGTTACTAAAAGTACTGTATTAGTCAGAGGGGTTGTTGAGGTGGTTTTGTCATTTAGAGAGAATGGATCAAAGTAGAATGACTTGGAGAGCGTATAAATCTGTAGGGGAAGGAAGGTAGGGTAGGGGTTGACCTCGAAAAGGTTGGAGGGAGGGGGTAAAGGAGGTTTTGTGGGCGAGGGGCTTGGACTTCCAGCAAGCATGTGTGAGCGTGTTAGATAGGAGTGAATGGAGATGAATGGTTTTTGGGACCTGATGAGCTGTTTTAGTGTGAGCAGGGTAATATTTAGTGAAGGGATTCAGGGAAACCGGTTATTTTTATATAGCCAGACTTGAGTACTGGAAATGGGAAGTACAATGCCAGCACTTTAAAGGAGGGGTTTTGGATATTGGCAGTTTGGAGGGGTATGTTATATATGCTCCTAAACTGTTGCATCTGGTCGCCTCTGCAAAGACAGTGATCAACAGCTGTGAGGTGAAAGTGTTGAATGATGATGAAAGTATTTTCTTTTTGGGTATTTTCTTTCTTTTTGGGTCACCCTGCCTCGGTGGGAAACTGCCAACTTGTTAAAAAAAATAAAAAATGTCCTCAGTGGGAGATTGGTGGTGTGTTAAAAAAAAAATGAGGTGTAGATAACAAAAAAAGGCACAATACCGTGACTGGAACGATACACAAATAACCCGCACATAAAAGAGAGAAGCTTACGATGACATTTCGGTCCGACTTGGACCATTGACAAAGTCACACTTTATCAATGGTCCAAGTCGGACCGAAACGTCGTCATAAGCTTCTCGCTTTTATGTGTGGGTTATTTGTGTATGTAATGAGGTGTAGCCTTGGATGTGTAATAAACAGTGTTTATACCTGGAGTATATCTGGAGAGGGTTTTGGGGGTTAATGCCCCCACGACCTGGCCTGTGACCATGCCTCATGGTGGATCAGGGCCTGATCAACCAGGCTGTTACTGTTGGCCACATGCAACCCGATGTACGAGCGACAGCCTGGCTGGTCAGGCACTGACTTTAGGTGCCTGTCCAGTGCCTTCTTGAAGACAGCCAGGGTCTATTGGTAATCCCCCATATGTATGCTGGGAGGCAGTTCAACAGTTTTGGGCCCCTGACACTTGTGGTGTCTCTTATCGTGCTAGTGGCGTCCCTTTAGGATTTTCCAAGTGTACATAATCACGTTCTCTCCCGCCTGCATTCTAGGGAATACGGGTTGAGGAACTTCAAGCGTTCCCAGTAATTGAGGTGTTTTATCGTAGTTAAACGTGCCTTGAAAGTTCTCTGTACATTTTCTAGGTCAGCAATTTCACCTGCCTTGAAAGGTGCTATTAACATGTAGCAATATTCCAGCCTAGATAGAACAAGCGACCTGAAGAGTGTCATCATGAGCTTCGCATACCTAGTTTTGAAAGTCCTCATTATCCATCCTGTCATTTTTCTAGCAGATGCGAGAATTCATTAAGCAATAATTCGTTGGATAATGTGCTGATAAGGTTTTTAGGCATTATGAAGGATGTGATAAAGTTTTAAATTTTTTAACAAAACTTAAAACTGGTTTTAATTTCCTTATAAAACTTCATTCTATTAATAGTAAAGAAACAAAAATGGAAAACAAAAAATGAAACATTGAAAACCTAAGAAATTTTATATAAAATGTTTTCACTCAGTATTACACTATAGTATATCTAGATGTAGTTTAATTTATTTGAATCATGCCAGGAGGAGCCCCATCTAGACTGCCTGCTCCTAGCTCCAGCAAACACCGGATATCCCCTGCAGGATCACAGTCCTCGGATGGCAACAAATCCAATCAGTCAGCATGGATGTTTGGCCAGCATAAAAATGCCCGAGTGGTATGTCAGAATGTACGTACGCAGCACTAACACAATAATGGCAAATGACTAATGCAGCTGCTGAGTCTTGCTTATATGTAGAATATTTTATTAGTCAGTTTTTTCTAGATTTTTTTATACCGGTACTGCATACTGATAACATTATCACTAAGAATATTGGAAGAGTACTTCCGATATTTTGTCCATGTTAGATTAGTGAAGAAGCCTGCATGTTTCATAGTCATTAAGCCATATATTAAAACACTTGATCTCAATTGAGAACTTCCAGTTTTTATTCTAATTCTTCTAGTTTCTCATTTTCATAATTTTGAAGAGCATGATTTGGATTAAGAAAACCATATAGTATTTTGTAAGTAAAATTGTTGTTCTGCATATACAATCAGATATATTTTGTCTTTTGTTCAGTCATGATTTTTCTATTTTTTTTTATTTTGAAACAGATGGAAAATGTCTTGACTTAGTAAGTCTTCATATACTTTGTAATGCCTAATCCATGCCTCTGTTAATTTATCTATGACAGTTGTAAACAAAAGAAAGTAAGTCTCTTGAGGGTTACTGAACAACGATTTAGAAAGTGGTGGTATGCATTACAACCACTGAAAGATAAAAAAAAAAATTATAGGACAAACTAAATTTGATGACAGGACACCAGAAGCATAGCCCTGCCCCACCATGAACATGGATCTGCTCCTGCAAATACAAATACTGAAGAGAGGACACCATAAAAATAGCTCTGTCCCTTAACACACTATGTATTTCTAGGAATCCTTTTGCAGATTCATTTGAGAAATGCAACACATATTGTATTCTGATATTTTATTAAGGAAACATTTCACTATGAATAATGGCTTCTTCAGGACTGAAGAAGCCATTCACCGCAAAACTTTTCCTCAATAAAATATCCTAGCTCTGCACATCTTATTTCACAGTTGTTGGTATTTTATACCATTTGTTTCCCAGTTTTGTTTGACTTTAAATGAGCTGCACTGTCAAGAATAAGTTTCTTTGCAAATTAAGGCCTTAACCCTTTGACTGTCGCAAGCCCCTTTCTAAAACTCATTCTATGTCACTAAAATTTTTGGGAAAAAAAAAAATTATTTTTTTCTTATGAAATGATAGAGAATCTTTTCCCGATGGTAATGACACTAAAAGTACGAAATTTGGTCGAAAACTCATGGAATTACGCTCCCGCGAATTTAGCGGTCTCGGTGACATAATACACATCGGCGATTTTGCTGAATTTGAGCCTTGTTATTGGCCAGTTCCGTTGTACCAGTTGACCAAACTCATAGCTATTTCTTTAGAACTCTCATTTTTTCTATCAGTTGAGTACAAGAAACCGCCCATGTACCGATTTGAACTACCCAGTAAATTGGTCAGAAATTGGCAATTTGGCCAATTTCAAGCAAATTAAAAAAGATGCCAATTTCAAAATAGGGTCCAGAATAAACAATGTAGACATTCTTGGCACTAAAATAACATATCCTCTGTTCATTAGTCACGTCTCTAGGTCCCTCTTACATTCCTATTGCTTTCTATTTTGATTTTTTATCCATACAAAAAATACAAAATTTACTGTTATGCAGACTACTGCATTATTGTAAAAATGGTATAAATAATATCAGTGCACTAGTGAAAGAATATTAGACTCCCCAGTTGATGTGTATTGGACGTGTGGTTTGATTTGCTTGCTCCTGAACATTGGTTGTAAAAATCGAACATTTCCGATACTTTGAGCTCGATTTCATGGTCGTTTTCATCGTGAAACTAATCAAAATCATCTTTATTTCTGTAATATATTTTCCATTTTATCACATGAGACCATGAAAATGAGAATACAATGATAAATACTATACGAATATACACCTCAAAGTCGGTGTTTTAATCCAAAAAAAACGGTCAGTTTTTTTTTTCTCTCATTATGCACTGCGTGCTGCAGGATTTTTTTTATGTGGTGCACACTGACCACACAGACCCATTCTCTCACATGTGGGCCTACCAACTTTCTCCTGCTTGATTTAAAGCCGCTAGAATTTATGCGTATTAATACGTTCGAAACACTGGCTCGTGAGACGTATATATACGACCAAAACAGTCAGAGGGTTAATGATATGCCAGTACTTTCTAACGATTCCCATTTTCATAGTTTTTGGTGACGTTTTCTGAAATTTTGATTGAAAATTCTACTTTCAATACTGTATAAAAAAATTTAGTGTTATATTTTCTTGGTAGTTTAAGCTAACATATATAATTTGTTGGTCATAGCCATGTTCCACAACTAATATCTGTACTCTAAAATATGTTTCGAGTTCATAAGTAACTTCCTCTTGTTACAACTTGTTCACTCTCTCCATCCTTCTTTGCATTCTGACTTGAAACCTCCTGCTTCCCTCATGCTACCCATCCAGGCCAGGAAATTTGGGGTTCCTGAACGAAGAGTATCCAAGTTTCACATCAAATGGTAAATATTTAGTTGAAAGTTCTTCGTCGTTCCTGCATTTCCATTTCCATCCTGCACTTGCTTAATTTTGTATGTTACACTTTCTAGGTGAGCACTCATATCTTAGTCAGTCAAGTGGCAGCTGATTTTCTACATGTATTAACCCTTTGAGGGTCCAGACCCTCAATTTGAAAATTCCCCACAGGGTCCAAGAATTTTCAAAAAAAAAATAAATAAAAAAAATATCTTATGAAATGGTATAGAATCTTTTTCTGAAGGTAATACAACAAAAAGTATGAAATTTGATCAAAAAATGAAATTATGCTTTCATGAATTTTGTTGTCAGCTATATTCATGCATCGGCGATTTTGCCCAATTTGAGTCCTCTTTTCCCAATTTGAGTCCTCTTTTCAGCCAATTACATTGTTCCATTAGACCAAATTCTTAGCTATTTGGCTAGTATATGTTCCATTTTATCTGTTGAGCACAAGAAATCTCCCAATCAACTATTTCAACTACCCAATAAAGTGATTGGAAATTGGTAATTTGGTCAATTTCACACAAAGTTCAAAATATTCCAGTTTCAAAATAGGGTCCAGAATAAACAATACAGGCATTCCTGGCACTAAAATAACATTTCCTCTGTTTATTAATGTTTCCAGGCTTTGCAGATGAGTTCCATTTTGATTTTTTATTCACATAAAGAATTTTTATACCAGAAAAACAAAAGATTTACTATTATGCAGTTTTGTAATAATAGCATGAACAATATCAGCACATTCATGAACGCACATTAGACCTACCAGTTGATGTGTATTGGACACATGATGTGATTTGTGTACTCTTGAACATTGGCAAAATTCAAACATTTCTGCTACCTTGAGCTCAGTTTTAAGCTATTTTCAGTACTAAAACCAATCAAAATCATCCTTGTTTCTGTAATATATCTTCCATTCTATCAAGTGAGATCAAGAAACTGCGAATACGATCGTAAAAAAACATACAAAAATACACTGTCGCAGTTTTTTTCTCATTATGCACTGTGTGCTGTAAGATTTGTTTTATATGGTGCACATTTACCACATAGATGCATTTTCTCATATCTTGGCCCAAATTTATTGATCACAGCTTATCTGAGTAAGCTGAGCTCATGGCATAGTACTATAGCTTGGACCCTGGCTTCAAAGCCATAGAACTACAGGACGGACCCTCCTCAAAGGGTTAATACATTTAATTTGGAACATAACATTTAAATGTTTGAAATGTGTAACTGTACACTAAGCCACTTCTTGTATACAGTATATCAGATAATCCAAACACAAAAGTATAATGAATGTTAATCATTGGTACAAATAAACTCATATAGAGAAAATAAACTAAAAGATTGGAGACAGCCTTGTTGTGAGGCCAAAATATACAGCATTTTTTTTTTTTCTTTTCTCCATCTGGTTTTATTTGTACTGCATCAGAGAGTACATAAACTGCAGGTTAGCACACATTCACCTAAATATAAAACTTTTTGCCACCCCTTGTTCCCAGGATGGACACGAGATACTCCTTCAATCTGCCTTTTTATAAAATGCAACTTCTGTCTTAGATCTAATTCCTTGAATCTGCATGGGTCAATTCTTGTGTGCATTCTTTCAAAGTTCACTTCTCAGTCTTGATTCCTTTTGTTTTTCTCCAATATGTGTAACAACAGTAATTTTTTCCACATCTTCATATTAAATATTTTTCTTATTATCTTTTCTTGGTCCTACATTTTATACAGGGTTGCCTTTGACTGGAACTCAGGTGTTTCATACAAGTTTTGGATCACTTCAAGCAAAAGGGCAGTCACTGTTTTTCACACACCATCACACAGGATGGAAAGCTGCACTGCTGATTTCCTTTATTTTTGTTTGCCATTATTTTTTCTTGTTCTTCATATCCCAACTACCTAATAGTTTTTGGTGGTAGTCATTTCCTTCCTGTATAATCTCATCTCTTAAGTTCACAAGTCTGTACTTCAAAGGGAGGTTCCTGCCAGTGGCTGAATGAGCATGCATATACAGTGTTATTACCCTTTACCATTTGACTGAAGCTTTAGCGTATACCATTGGTTGTCTTAATAATTTCACCCTAATGGGAAAATATTAGTTATCTTTGTACCTTTACAGGAACATGAAAATAAATAATAGGAAACTGTTATTATCAGTAAAAAAAATCCAGAGCCATTGCAACACCACATGACCTTGAGTTAATTCCAGCTAAAGAGGCCATGAGACATTCAGTGATACTAATTCTTGTTCCTTATTAATTGTAATTTTCTATTGACATTGTTTGTTTGTATTCTGTCAGTTCAGTATTATTTGCACTCGTGATTCCTTTTAGAGACAAGTGGTTTTTTAATGGACATGCTGTTGAAGCATAAGCAAGGTAACATTTATGAAGGGATTTAGGGAAACTGGTTAGCCAGAATAAATTCCAACGATGATATTGCAGTCGAATGATAATCTGAATTGTGTCAGCACACAGTAAACCAGCAAGTACTGGATGATATATTCACAACAATCAAGCAAAATATATGCTTGATAATACATTATTCTGTATAAGAAATTATGCATAGGCAATAATTATGTGAAGCTTGGAATGGGTAAATATTTTTAACATTAATTATGTTACCATATGCAGCAGGACCCCAACTTACAAATGCTCCAAGTTATACACGTCTACACATACAAGTGGAGCATTTAGGAGCCAGTTAGTTTTACAACTACTGAGCTGCAGCACAAACATGTATCAAACATAACAAGTTTTTATCATTTTTTTTATAAAAACAACTTGATAAATTTGATCATCAGGAATGCAACTTGTTTGTGTGGTGGGGTCCTCCTGTATGTGGGAGTTGGTTGCATCAGGGACTAACTAACATATGTTTGCATGATGCCAGGCTTTTGCTTGAGGCTATATTTGTTTTTGAGGAGCACTTGCATTATAGTTTGCTGTAAAACATGACCTTATTTTCAGCTGTGAAACGATTCACAGGTAAGTATTACAGTAGATTCAGATAGGGGGCCAAGGCCATATTGAAGATAATTCTCATTGGTGACATTGTTAGAAGTTGTTCATCTTCATTGGGTCATTGTTGCTAAAATGGCTGAAGTACATGGGATTCTGATAAGTGGCTCTAAATCCAAGAAGCTATCCCTTCCCTTCCTTGGATCAAGCCTAATTACCTCTTATTCACTTGGCACTGTATGACTTGGACTTTAGTGCTTCATGAATATTATAGTAAATGGTTAGTGTGTTTGTCCCTTTAAAGTGCAGGCATTCTTATTCCCATTTCCAGTACTCAAGTCCGGCCATATAAAAATAAACGGTTTCCCTGAATCCCTTCGCTAAATATTACCCTGCTCAAGCTCCAATAGCTCGTCAGGTCCCAAAAACCATTCGTCTCCGTTCACTCCTATCTAACACGCTCAAACATGCTTGCTGGAAGTCCAAGCCCCTCGCCCACAAAACCTCCTTTACTCCCTCCCTAGAACTTTTTCGAGGACGACCCCTACCTCGCCTTCCTTCCGATACAGATTTACTAGCCCCTTGCTCCTGGCATTTTAGTCGCCTCTTACAACATGCATGGCTTACGGAGGAAGAATTTTGTTCCACTTCCCCATGGAGGTAAGAGGAAATAAACAAGAACAAGAACTAGTAAGAAAATAAAAGAAACCCAGAGGGGTGTGTGTGTGTATATATGCTTGTACATGTATGTGTAGTGTGATCTAAGTGTAAGTTGAGGTAGCAAGACGTACCTGAAACCTTGCATGTTTATGAGACAGTAAAATGGACACCAGCAATACTACCATCATGTAAAACAATTACAGGCTTTCGTTTTACACTCACTTGGCAGAATGGTAGTACCTCCCTGGGCGGTTGCTGTCTACCAACCTACTACCTAGGATATATATATATATATCTTTCTTTCAACACACCGGCCATATCCCACCAAGGCGGGGTGGCCCAAAAGGAGAAACGAAAGTTTCTCCTTGTACATTTAGTAATATATACAGGAGAAGGGGTTACTAGCCCCTTGCTCCCGGCATTTTAGTCGCCTCTTACAACACGCATGGCTTACGGAGGAAGAATTCTGTTCCACTTCCCCATGGACATAAGAGGAAATAAACAAGAACAAGAACTAGAAAGAAAATAGCAGAAAACCCAGAGGGGTGTGCATATATATATATGCTTGTACACATATGTGTAGTGTGACCTAAGTATAAGTAGAAGTAGCAAGACATACCTGTAATCTTGCATATTTATGAGACAGACAAAAGACACCAGCAATCCTACCATCATGTAAAACAATTACAGGCTTTCGTTTTACACTCACTTGGCAGAACGGTAGTACCTCCCTGGGTGGTTGCTGTCGACCAACCTACTACCTTTATATTTTTTTTTTTTTGTTTTTTCAACAAGTCGGTCGTCTCCCACCAAGGCAGGGTGACCCAAAAAAGAAAGAAAATCCCCAAAAAGAAAATACTTTCATCATCATTCAACACTTTCACCACACTCACACATTATCACTGCTTTTGCAGAGGTGCCCAGAATACAACAGTTTAGAAGCATATACGTATAAAGATACACAACATATCCCTCCAAACTGCCAATATCCTAAACCACTCCTTTAAAGTGCAGGCATTGTACTTCCCATTTCCAGGACTCAAGTCCGACTATATGAAAATAACCGGTTTCCCTGAATCCCTTCACTAAATATTACCCTGCTCACACTCCAACAGATCGTCAGGTCCCAAGTATCATTCGTCTCCATTCACTCCTATCTAACACGATCATGCACGCTTGCTGGAAGTCCAAGCCCCTCGCCCACAAAACCTCCTTTACCCCCTCTTTCCAACCCTTTCGAGGACGACCCCTACCCCTCTTTCCTTCCCCTATAGATTTATATGCTTTCCATGTCATTCTACTTTGATCCATTCTCTCTAAATGACCAAACCACCTCAACAACCCCTCTTCTGCCCTCTGACTAATGCTTTTATTAACTCCACACCTTCTCCTAATTTCCACACTCCGAATTTTCTGCTTAATATTTACACCACACATTGCCCTTAGACAGGACATCTCCACTGCCTCCAACCGTCTCCTCGCTGCTGCATTTACCACCCAAGCTTCACATCCATATAAGAGTGTTGGTACTACTATACTTTCATACATTCCCTTCTTTGCCTCCATAGATAACGTTTTTTGACTCCACATATACCTCAACGCACCACTCACCTTTTTTCCCTCATCAGTTCTATGATTAACCTCATCCTTCATAAATCCATCCGCCGACACGTCAACTCCCAAGTATCTGAAAACATTCACTTCTTCCATACTCCTCCTCCCCAATTTGATATCCAATTTTTCTTTATCTAAATCATTTGATACCCTCATCACCTTACTCTTTTCTATGTTCACTTTCAACTTTCTACCTTTACACACATTCCCAAACTCATCCACTAACCTTTGCAATTTTTCTTTAGAATCTCCCATAAGCACAGTATCATCAGCAAAAAGTAACTGTGTCAATTCCCATTTTGAATTTGATTCCCCATAATTTAATCCCACCCCTCTCCCGAACACCCTAGCATTTACTTCTTTTACAACCCCATCTATAAATATATTAAACAACAATGGTGACATTACGCATCCCTGTCTAAGACCTACTTTTACCGGGAAGTATTCTCCCTCTCTTCTACACACACTAACCTGAGCCTCACTATCCTCATAAAAACTCTTAACAGCATTTAGTAACTTTCCACCTATTCCATATACTTGCAACATCTGCCACATTGCTCCTCTATCCACTCTATCATATCATAAAAATATATATATATATATATATATATATATATATATATATATATATATGTAGTAGGTTGGTAGACAGCAACCACCCAGGGAGGTACTACCGTCCTGCCAAGTGAGTGTTAAACTGAAGCCTGTAATTGTTTTACACGATGGTAGGATTGCTGGTGTCTTTATTTTTCTGTCTCATACACATGCAAGATTTCAGGTACGTCTTGCTACTTCTACTTACACTTAGGTCACACTACACATACATGTACAAGCATATATATACACACCCCTTTGGGTTTTCTTCTATTTTCTTTCTAGTTCTTGTTTATTTCCTCTTACCTCCATGGGGAAGTGGAACAGAATTCTTCCTCCGTAAGCCATGCGTGTTGTAAGAGGCTACTAAAATGCCGGGAGCAAGGGGCTAGTAACCCCTTCTCCTGTATATATTACTAAATGTAAAAGGAGAAACTTTCGTTTTTCCTTTTGGGCCACCCCGCCTCGGTGGGATACGGCCGGTGTGTTGAAAGAAGAAGTAGGTAGTAGGTTGGTAGACAGCAACCACCCAGGGAGGTACTACCGTCCTGCCAAGTGAGTGTAAAACGAAGCCTGTGATTGTTTTACATGATGGTAGGATTGCTGATGTCTTTTGTCTGTCTCATAAATATGCAAGATTACAGGCATGTCTTGCTACTTCTACTTACACTTAGGTCACACTACACATACATGTACACATTTATTTATACACACTCATCTGAGTTTTCTTTGAGAAGTCTGAATGTGCGTGGATGTTGTGCAGATGATAAGAAAGAGATGATTGTGGATGTTATGAATGAGAAGAAGCTGGATGTCCTGGCTTTAAGTGAAACAAAGCTGAAGGGGGTGGGAGAGTTTCAGTGGAGAGGAATAAATGGGATTAGGTCAGGGGTTTCAAATAGAGTTAGAGCTAAAGAAGGAGTAGCAATAATGTTGAAGGATAAGCTATGGCAGGAAAAGAGGGACTATAAATGTATTAATTCAAGGATTATGTGGAGTAAAATAAAGATTGGATGTGAAAAGTGGGTTATAGTAAGCGTGTATGCACCTGGAGAAGAGAGAAGTGTAGAGGAGAGAGAGAGATTTTGGGAAATGTTGAGTGAATGCGTGGGGAGTTTTGAATCAAGTGTGCGAGTAATAGTAGTTGGGGATTTCAATGCTAAAGTGGGTAAAAATGTTATGGAAGGAGTAGTAGGTAAATTTGGGGTGCCAGGGGTAAATGTAAATGGGGAGCCTTTAATTGAGCTATGTGTAGAAAGAAATTTGGTAATAAGTAATACATATTTTATGAAAAAGAGGATAAATAAATATACAAGGTATGATGTAGCACGTAATGAAAGTAGTTTATTAGATTATGTATTGGTGGATAAAAGGTTGATGGGTAGGCTCCAGGATGTACATGTTTATAGAGGGGCAACTGATATATCGGATCATTATTTAGTTGTAGCTACAGTTAGAGTAAGAGGTAGATGGGAAAAGAGGAAGGTGGCAACAACAAGTAAGAGGGAAGTGAAAGTGTATAAACTAAGGGAGGAGGAAGTTCGGGTGAGATATAAGCGACTATTGGCAGAAAGGTGGGCTAGTGCAAAGATGAGTAGTGGGGGGGTTGAAGAGGGTTGGAATAGTTTTAAAAATGCAGTATTAGAATGTGGGGCAGAAGTTTGTGGTTATAGGAGGGTGGGGGCAGGAGGAAAGAGGAGTGATTGGTGGAATGATGAAGTAAAGGGTGTGATAAAAGAGAAAAAGGTAGCTTATGAGAGGTTTTTACAAAGCAGAAGTGTTATAAGAAGAGCAGAGTATATGGAGAGTAAAAGAAAGGTAAAGAGAGTGGTGAGAGAGTGCAAAAGGAGAGCAGATGATAGAGTGGGAGAGGCACTGTCAAGAAATTTTAATGAAAATAAGAAAAAATTTTGGAGTGAGTTAAACAAGTTAA
This sequence comes from Cherax quadricarinatus, assembly GCF_038502225.1. Taxonomy (NCBI): domain Eukaryota; kingdom Metazoa; phylum Arthropoda; class Malacostraca; order Decapoda; family Parastacidae; genus Cherax; species Cherax quadricarinatus. The sequence continues at coordinate 14,964,198 of NC_091317.1, forward strand.
GAAAGCCTAGGGAAAATATGGATTTGTCAGTTAAAAACAGAGTAGGGGAGTTAGTAGATGGGGAGATGGAGGTATTGGGTAGATGGCGAGAATATTTTGAGGAACTTTTAAATGTTAAGGAAGAAACAGAGGCAGTAATTTCATGCACTGGTCAGGGAGGTATACCATCTTTTAGGAGTGAAGAAGAGCAGAATGTAAGTGTGGGGGAGGTACGTGAGGCATTACGTAAAATGAAAGGGGGTAAAGCAGCTGGAACTGATGGGATCATGACAGAAATGTTAAAAGCAGGGGGGGATATAGTGTTGGAGTGGTTGGTACTTTTGTTTAATAAATGTATGAAAGAGGGGAAGGTACCTAGGGATTGGCAGAGAGCATGTATAGTCCCTTTATATAAAGGGAAAGGGGACAAAAGAGACTGTAAAAATTATAGAGGAATAAGCTTACTGAGTATACCAGGAAAAGTGTACGGTAGGGTTATAATTGAAAGAATTAGACGTAAGACAGAATGTAGGATTGCGGATGAGCAAGGAGGTTTTAGAGTGGGTAGGGGATGTGTAGATCAGGTGTTTACATTGAAGCATATATGTGAACAGTATTTAGATAAAGATAAGGAAGTTTTTATTGCATTTATGGATTTAGAAAAGGCATATGATAGAGTGGATAGAGGAGCAATGTGGCAGATGTTACAAGTATATGGAATAGGTGGTAAGTTATTAAATCCTGTAAAGAGTTTTTATGAGGATAGTGAGGCTCAGGTTAGGGTGTGTAGAAGAGAGGGAGACTACTTCCCGGTAAAAGTAGGTCTTAGACAGGGATGTGTAATGTCACCATGGTTGTTTAATATATTTATAGATGGGGTTGTAAAGGAAGTAAATGCTAGGGTGTTTGGGAGAGGGGTGGGATTAAATTATGGGGAATCAAATTCAAAATGGGAATTGACACAGTTACTTTTTGCTGATGATACTGTGCTTATGGGAGATTCTAAAGAAAAATTGCAAAGGTTAGTGGATGAGTTTGGGAATGTGTGTAAAGGTAGAAAGTTGAAAGTGAACATAGAAAAGAGTAAGGTGATGAGGGTGTCAAATGATTTAGATAAAGAAAAATTGGATATCAAATTGGGGAGGAGGAGTATGGAAGAAGTGAATGTTTTCAGATACTTGGGAGTTGACGTGTCGGCGGATGGATTTATGAAGGATGAGGTTAATCATAGAATTGATGAGGGAAAAAAGGTGAGTGGTGCGTTGAGGTATATGTGGAGTCAAAAAACGTTATCTATGGAGGCAAAGAAGGGAATGTATGAAAGTATAGTAGTACCAACACTCTTATATGGGTGTGAAGCTTGGGTGGTAAATGCAGCAGCGAGGAGACGGTTGGAGGCAGCGGAGATGTCCTGTTTAAGGGCAATGTGTGGTGTAAATATTATGCAGAAAATTCGGAGTGTGGAAATTAGGAGAAGGTGTGGAGTTAATAAAAGTATTAGTCAGAGGGCAGAAGAGGGGTTGTTGAGGTGGTTTGGTCATTTAGAGAGAATGGATCACAGTAGAATGACATGGAAAGCATATAAATCTATAGGGGAAGGAAGGCGGGGTAGGGGTCGTCCTCGAAAGGGTTGGAGAGAGGGGGTAAAGGAGGTTTTGTGGGTAAGGGGCTTGGACTTCCAGCAAGCGTGCGTGAGCGTGTTAGATAGGAGTGAATGGAGACGAATGGTACTTGGGACCTGAAGATCTGTTGGAGTGTGAGCAGGGTAATATTTAGTGAAGGGATTCAGGGAAACCGGTTATTTTCATATAGTCGGACTTGAGTCCTGGAAATGGGAAGTACAATGCCTGCACTTTAAAGGAGGGGTTTGGGATATTGGCAGTTTGGAGGGATATGTTGTGTATCTTTATATGTGTATGCTTCTAGACTGTTGTATTCTGAGCACCTCTGCAAAAACAGTGATAATGTGCGAGTGTGGTGAAAGTGTTGAATGATGATGAAAGTATTTTCTTTTTGGGGATTTTCTTTCTTTTTTGGGTCACCCTGCCTCGGTGGGAGACGGCCGACTTGTTCAAAAAAAAAAAAAAAAAAATACATATATATATATATACATATATATATATACATATATACATATATATATATATATATATATATATATACAGGAAGGCCCCACTTATACGGCGGGTTAGGTTCCAGGCTACCGCCGTAAAGCGGAAATCGCCGTAAAGTGGAACACCCTTTTTTTCCACTTATAAATGCATACAAACACTAGATAACAAGTTTACACTAACATATATTAAGTTAGCAATAGAACCAGGCATCAAAAAACAATAAAAAGGTACAATACACACATAGTGCACTCATTACTTACCTTAAAATATTTATAGTCTTAATCTAGGGTGAGACAAGTAGTATTTATTGTAAGAAATCAAGTGTGGTATGTATTGTAATAGCCTCACCAGGCCACCCCACCCACACATACTATTCTATGATATTTAAGCATCCCAGAGCGATAAAATGTATATACAGTTCACTCATTACTTACCTTAAAATATTTGTAGTCTTAATGTAGGGTCAGGAGTAAGTAAATGAGATAAAACGAATAAATGAGAGAGAGAAAGAATGAGTACATGAGAGGGGGCAGGCGCAGTTATGTAAACAAACCAGGGGAAGGTAAGTTTTGTAAACAAACGAAATGTACACGTCTGGTTTGTGTACAAGTTACATTGTGTACAGGTTGTCTCTACATTGATACGGTAGAATTAATAAAGAAGAACACTCCCATTCTCATGTAACATCATTTTGAGAAGAAATGAAGCTCTGAGTGAAGGCAATGGAAATAAGTCACACTGACTTTTTTGGGTTATCCTAGGTTCTCTACACGTATGTTGTTATGTATGATAATCTATGTAACTGTATTTGTGTATACCTGAATAAACTTATTTACATACATACGAAAGGAATAATTTTCTACAGTTACCCCCAGTAACACATTTACTCTTATGTTAGATTAGAGAAAATGTTATTCTTGCCGTCACTTGTACAAGTTATGTGGCTCCCACATCTTATATTTATGTTTATTTATTCTATTGTGGGGTGTATTTATCATCTTTTTATGTTATGTATCGTGTTTATTATATAATTTTGAAAAAAATATCATGGATGGATTAATGAAAATGTGTATATTACCGTAATATACGACATTTAATGAGACTCGGTATTGTTATTATCACCACTTGTGCAAGTCGTCTGCTACGACATCTCACATTTGTTTATTTATTCTACTGTGGGGTGTATTTATCTTATTTATATGTTATGCATCGTGTTTATTATATAATTTTGAAAAAAATATCATGGATGGATTAATGAAAATGTGTATATTACCGTAATATACGACATTTAATGAGACTCAGTATTGTTATTATCACCACTTGTGCAAGTCGTCTGCTACACATCTCACATTTGTTTATTTATTCTACTGTGGGGTGTATTTATCTTATTTATATGTTATGCATCGTGTTTATTATATAATTTTGAAAAAAATATCATGGATGGATTAATGAAAATGTGTATATTAACGTAATATACGACATTTAAATGACTCGATGTATGTAAGTTTATTTAGGTACAGGTATACATAAGTATAATTATCAGAGTATATATAAAATATGAAATAACTTTTAAAAACATTTGAAATTTTGGAGTTTCCAGACAAAATGGAGAGACTTAGTGCTTACTGAGCTCATGGAGAATGTAAACAAACAGGGTGGGGCACGGTGACCGTATTAGAAAGTCAGGTGGGGGGAGCCGTATAGTGAGTTTTGGTCATAATTTGAAATGTCCGTATTAGCGGAACGCCGTAAAGCGGAACGCCGTAAAGCGGGGCCCTCCTGTATATATATATATATATATATATATATATATATATATATATATATATATATATATATATATATATATACACACACACACACACACACACACACACACACACACACCATGTACATATACTACAAGTACATGTACATGGTATACAGGCCTAGCTGACATCAATGACATACTGCTGTATAGAAAACCACTTGTTATGCTGAGCAATTCGGGCAAATTAGGTCAGTTTTGTCCCTGGATGCGACCCACACCAGTCGACTAACACCCAGGTACCAATTTTAAACTGATGGGTGAAGAGGGACAGCAGGTGTCTTATGGAAACTTGTCCCTAATGTTTTCCAACCATACCAAAGGAGATTCAAACCCTGGACCTAGGTGTGTGAGCTGAGTGCACTAGCGATTGAGCTGCGGGACACCCCAATGACTGTGTGTCAGACATATTAGTGCACACAATTTTTCTCACCTTCAAAAACTGCCACCTGCCAATATTTCTTAACTCTGCACAATTGCTTGTGTTTCCTACAATCTCGTCATGTCTTTGGAAGATATCTAAGACTAGACAGGTCCAAGCAATGCATCTTGGTTAAAACTGCTTAACTAGCATAAGTAAACAATGAAATCAGTATGGATACAGCTTCTCGAGGGACATGAAAAACTTATCTTGGGTGTGAGTTACAGGCCCCCAAACCTTGATAGGTGGTACAGGAAACTTCTATGGGACGAAATTCGTAAGGCATCTACATACGAAAATGTTGTGCTAATGGGAGATTTTAACCCTTTGACTGTTTTGGTCGTATATAGTATACGTCTTACGAGCCAGTGTTTCAGACGTATTAATAGACATAAATTTTAGCTGCTTCAAATCAAGCAGGAGAAAGCTGGTAGGCCCACATGTGAGAGAATGGGTATGTGTGGTCAGTGTGCACCACATAAAAAAAACCTGCAGCACGCAGTGTGTAATGAGAAAAAAAAACTGACCGTTTTTTTGGATTAAAACGCCAACTTTGAGGTGTATTTTCGTATAGTATTTATCATTGTATTCTCGTTTTCATGGTCTCATGTGATAAAATGGAAAACATATTACACAAATAGAAATGGTTTTTGATTAGTTTCACGATGAAAACGACCATGAAATCGAGCTCAAAGTAGCAGAAATGTTCAATTTTTACCAATGTTTTCATGGTCTCATGTGATAAAATGGAAGACATATTACAGAAATAGAGATGGTTTTGATTAGTTTCGCGATGAAAACGACAATGAAATCGAGCTCAAAGTAGCAGAAATGTTCGATTTTTACCAATGTTCAGGAGTAAACAAATCAAACCACACGTCCAATACACATCAACTGGGAAGTCTAATATTCTTTCACTAGTGCACTGATATTATTTATACCATTTTTACAATAATGCAGTAGTCTGCATAACAGTAAATTTTGTATTTTTTGTATGAATAAAAAAATCAAAATAGAAAGCAATAGTAATATAAGAGGGGCCTAGAGACATGACTAATGAACAGAGGATATGTTATTTTAGTGCCAAGAATGTCTACATTGTTTATTCTGGACCCTATTTTGAAATTGGCATCTTTTTTAATTTGTGTGAAATTGGCCAAATTGCCAATTTCTAACCACTTTATTGGGTAGTTCAAATCGGTAAATGGGCGGTTTCTTGTACTCAACTGATAAAAAAATGGAGTTCTAAAGAAATAGCTATGAGTTTGGTTAACTGGAACAATGAAATTGGCCAAAAACAATGTGTTTGTCGCCAAGACTGCTAGCTTCGCGAGAGCGTAATTCCGTGAGTTTTCGACCAAGTTTCGTACTTTTGGTGTCATTACCATCAGGAAAAGATTCTCTATCATTTCATAAGAAAAAATATTTTTTTTTTTTTTTTTACGATTTGTCTAAAATGGGCCACAACATTGTCATTGAAATAGTCACCAGCCAAGAAAGTTCAACCCACTGTTTTGCGACATAGAACGACAGTTTCAGAAAGGGGCTTGCGACAGTCAAAGGGTTAACTAGACAAATTGACTGGAGCAGTTTGACAAGAAATTTAGAGTCAAACGACTTTCTTGATACGATTCAGGATGTTTTTTTTAAAACAGTTTGTGACGGAACCAACTAAAGGAAATAACCTGCTTGACTTGGTTCTTGTCAGCAGGGAATCGCTAATTAATACTCTTGAGGTTAATGACGAGTTTGTTAACCCTTTCAGGGTCCAAGGCCAAAATCTGAAGTGGTGCCCCAGTGTCCAAGAATTTTCAAAAAAAAAAAAATTGTTATTTTTTCTTATGAAATGGTAGAGAATCTTTTTGTGAAGGTAATAAAACAAAAAGTACGAAATTTGATGGAAAATTGACGAAATTATGCTCTCGTGAATTTTGATGTGTCAGCGATATTTACGAATCGGCGATTTTGCCGACTTTGACTCCCATTTTAGGCCAATTACATTATTCCAGTCGACCAAATTCTTAGCTATTTCACTAGTATTACTTCTATTCTATCGATTGAGCACAAGAAATCGCCAAGTCAACCATTTCAACTACAAAATAAAGTGACCGGAAATTGGTAATTTGGCCAATTTAACACAAAGTTCAAAATATTCCAATTTCAAAATAGGGTCCAGAATAAACAATGTAGGTATTCCTGGCACTAAACTAACATTTCCTCTGTTCATTAGTTATGTTTTGAGGCTTTACAAATAAATTCCATTTTGAATTTTTATTCACATAATGAATTTTTATTCACACCAAAAAATAGAAGATTTACTGTTATGCAATATTGTAATAATTGTATAAATATCATCACCACATTTGTGAATGTATATTAGACCCACCAGCTGGCGTGTATAAGATGTGTGAGGTCGTTTGTTTACTCTTGAACATCGGCAAAAATTTAACATTTCCGCCACTTTGAGCTCAGTTTCAAGCCATTTCCAGTGCTAACACCAATCAAAATTATCTCTATTTCTGTGATATGTCTTCCATTCTATCAAATGAGACCAAGAAATCACAAATACAACTATAAAAAACATACGAAAAAACACTGCAAAGTCGTTGTTTTAATCGAAAATCACGGTCTCAGTTTTTTTTTCTCTCATTATACACAGTGTGCTGCAGGATTTGTTTTATGTGGTGCACACATACCACATAGATGTATTCTCTCATATCTAGGCCCAAATTTACCACTCACAGTTTATCAGAGTGAGCTGAGCTCATGACGTAGATCTACGGTTTGGACCCTGAACGTAAAGCCGTAGATCTACGGGACGGACCCTGAAAGGGTTAAAGTGATCACAAATTACTGGGTTTTAATATATCATGGAATTACCTTAACAATGGCAATCAAGTTTCTGTCCCTGACTTCTGCTTGGCTAATTTCTGAGGACTTAGAAATTACCTGGGTGTGCTGAACTGGAATGATCTGACTGTGGGTCAGGTAGGTGGTGATGGTTACCAATATGATGTTTTCCTCAGTATAGTTCTTGCTGCTTAGACAACTTATGTCCCAAATAGGGAAATAACATCAAACAAAAATGATCATAAATGGATAAATAATAGATTCAAACATCTCATTGGTCAAAAGAGAGACATATAGGCGAATCAGAAGAGGAGAGGGGCAGTTAAGAAATCAGTATATTCAATTAAAGAGAGAACTAAAAAGGGAATAAGAAAAGCGAAGAGAGATTATGAGGTTAAGAGTCACAAGGGAATCGAAGACTAACCCAAAATGATTCTTTCAGGTATACAGAAGTAAGATTAGGAACAAGATAGGCCCACTCAAAAGTTACTCAGGCCAGCTCACTGACAGTGATAAGGAAATGTGTAGAATTTTTAACACTTACTTCCTCTCACTTTTTACACAAGAAGATACTATTGATATTCCAGAAATAATAAATTATGTAGAACAGGACAATAATAAACTATGCATGATTAGGGTCACAAATAACATGGTCTATAGACAAATAGATAAATTAAAACCTAACAAATCCCCTGGCCCTGATGAACTGTATGCACGGGTTCTAAAGGATTAGTTTGCCCGAAATGCCTCAGCATTTATTTACTTATTTTTTATTTATTTATGTATTTGAACATGATAAATTGAAGTACAAGGAAATACAGTGGTTAAGTGTAACATGCCAAAGCTCCTTGTATGCAGAGCATTATGGGCAGGCTTAAAATTAACTTAAGATTAACTAAGCGATGATATATTCAGTGGTAAACATTGTTGTTAACAGTTAAACACAAATGAGTATTTCAAAGACAGGTTATATGGTCATTTACTGTGTTGCTGTGCATTCAGTAGAATGGAGTATTCTGTTAGATAATGTAATTAAAAATAACAAAGTTTGATTGGGTCACAGGTTAAACATTTATGAGATACGATTATTCAGTATTTATTTGATTGTGGGTGAGTAAGTGATTTTTAAGAAGAGACTTGAATTTATAAACAGACAGTGTTTCTTTTATATTCACAAATAGTGAATTCCAGATTTTTGGGCCTTTTATGTGCATTGAGTTTTTGCATAGTGTGAGATGGACACAAGGAATATCAAAGATTGATCTGTGCCTTGTGTTATGGTCGTGTGTTCTGTTGAGGTTGGTAAGGAGACATATGAGGGGAGGGTTTATATCCAAGTTAAGTGTTCTATGTATGTAGTAGGTACAATAATAGGTATGGATGTTTTGTATGGTGAGTAGGTTTAGAGTTTTGAATGTTGGTGGAGTGTGCTGCCTGTAGTGGGAATTTGTTATCATTCTGACTGCAGCCTTTTGTTGGGTAATTAATGGTCTGAGATGGTTTATTGTTGTTGAGCCCCACACACAAATTCCATAGGTGAGATAGGGGTAAATAAGTGAGTGATATAGGGCCAGGAGGGCTGACTGTGGAACATAGTACCGTATCTTCGATAGTATGCCTACGGTCTTTGAAATTTTCTTGGAAATTTGTTGTATATGTGTTTGAAATTTGAGTCTATTATCAAGGTGAATTCCTAAGAATTTTCCCTCTGTGAGCTTTGTAATAGGTGATCTGTTTATCATTATGTTAAGAGACACATCTGTAGCTCTGTTACCAAACTGAATGAAGTAGGTTTTGTCAATGTTGAGAGTAAGTTTGTTAGTCCTCATCCAGGTAGATATTTTCTGTAATTCGGTATTCACAGTATTGGCTAGCATGACTGGGCTCGGGTGAGACAAGACGTATGTAGTGTCATCTGCAAATAGTGTGGGTTTGAGTAGTTGCGATGCATTTGGTAGGTCATTTATGTAAACGAGAAAGAGAAGAGGGCCAAGGACACTTCCCTGTGGGACACCAACTGTAATTGGCTGTGCGGAAGAGTTTGCTCCATTTGTGTACACATATTGGCTTCTGTTGCTGAGGTATGACTTTAGGTAGTTGAGGGAGTGCCCTCATATACCATAGTGCGACAATTTTATGTGGAGCAAGTCGTGGTCAACTGTATCAAAAGCTTAACGTAAATCAATGACGATTCCCAGTGGGACTTTTGTTTTCTCTAGTGCAGTGTATATTTGTTATAGCATGTGTATAATAGCATCATTCATATTTTTATTAGGCCTGAACCCAAACTGACGGGTTGAGTATGTTGTGGGAGATGAGATAGGAATAGATTCGCTTATGAATTAATTTTTTAAAGATTTTAGAGAGAGGGTGTAAGTTGGATATTGGCCTATAGTTATTCAAGTCTGTTTGGTCTCCTCCTTTATGGATCGGGTTGACCCTCGCAATTTTGAGAACTCTAGGGAAGGTAGAGGATGTTAAAGAGTGTTGCAATGATTGGTGACAGCACTTGCGACATTTTTTTGTATATAAAGGGTGGTAAGGTATTTAAATCTCCTGTCTTGTTTTTTAGTGTGTTGATAATAAGGGAGACTCCTGTTGGGTTAGTCGGAGCTAGGAACAGTGTGTTCGGGTGGTTGCCAGTGAGGTAGTCATTGGGTGGGGTATTTGAGCTTGGGATTTTATTGGCAAGGTTTTTTTCCTATAGTGGAGAAGAAATCATTGAGTCTGTTTGCTGTTTCAGTTGGTGGGAGTTGGGGTTCATCTGGCTGTTAGTTCAATTGCGCCGTTTCGTGATATCTTTTTTGTTCCTAGAATTTCTGATAGGGTTTTCCAGGTCTTTTATATATCACCTTTTAAGTTGGATAATCTGTTCTCATAATACAATTTTTTTGCCCTTCTTATCAGGCTGGTTAGGATTGACAAGTAACGTTTTGTTTGGTCTCTGGTTATGTGACCCATTCTGTACTGTTTTTCGTAAAGGTGCTTTGTATTTATGGATTTGAGGATGCTGGGTGTTAGCCAGGGACTGTTCAGTCTCTTAGCTGTCATCTGTTCAGTTTTTTTAGGGCAGTGCTTGTTATAGAGGTGTTGGGTCTTTTTTAGAAAATTATTAATACTTTCATCAATATCTGATAGTGGCTATCTTTGTACTTAGCAAATCAAAATTGTAATTACACATTGTAGCCTTTTTTTTACAAAGAAATAAACTTTATTATTATTATTATTATTAATGTAAAGAGGAGCTTAGCAAACCTTTGGCTGATCTTTTCACCATATCACTACAAACTGGCATAGTGCCAGATACGTGGAAAATGGCAAATGTTATATGTATGTACCTATTTTCAAAGCAGGTGACAGGTCCTTCACTTCGAAATATAGACCAATAAGTCTATATTTCCATAGTAGGAAAATTTATGGAATCAGCAATTGCCAAGGCAATTCGTAGCCATCTTGAAAGGCATAAATTGATTAATGAGTCTCAGCACAGTTTTACAAAAGGGCATTCCAGCCTTACGAATTTATTAACTTTTTTCACTAAGGTATTTGAGGAGGTAGATCATGATAATGAATGTGATATTGTGTATATGGACTTAAGTAAGACTTTTGACAGTCCTGCATCAGAGACTATTGAGGAAAATTAAGGCACACGGAATAGGAGGAGAATTTTTTTCTTGGGTAGAGGCGTGGTTGACAGACAGGAAGCAGAGAGTTTGCATAAATGGGGAGAAATCTGAGTGGGGACGCGTCACAAGCTGTGTTCCACAGGGGCCAGTGTTGGGCCCCTTGTTCACAATCTACATAAACAACATAGATGAGGGAATAAACAGCAACATAAGCAAGTTTACTGATGACACCAAAATAGGCCATCGAATTCATTCTGACAAGGACATTAGAGCACTCCAGGAAAATTTGAATAGACTGATGCAGTGGTCGGAGAAGTGGCAGATGCAGTTTAGTATAGACATGCAAAGTTCTAAACATTGGATGGGAAAATAACCATGCCACATATGAACTAAATAATGTAGTTCTTAATATTACTGATTTTGAAAAGGATTTGGGAATTTGATTAGCAGTAATCTAAAACCAAGAGAACAGTGCATAAGTGTTCACAGTAAAGCAAACAGAATCCCTGGCTTCATATCAAGAAGCATAAATAATAGGAGTCCTCAGGTTGTTCTTCTACTCTATATATCTTTGGTTAGGCCTCATTTAGATTATGGTGCACAATTTTGGTCACCATATTACAGAGTGCATATAAATGCACTGGAAAATATACAAAGGAGGATGACAAAGTTGATCCCCTGTATCAGAAATCTTCCCTATGAGGATAGGCTGAGGGCCCTGAATCTGCACTCTCAGAAAAGCGTAGAAAAAATAATGGTATATAAATAGTTTACTAAAAATATCTAGCTTAGACAGGACTCGCAGCATTGGTTTTAAGTTAAAAAAAATTCAGATTCAGGAATGATATAGGATAGCACTGGTTTGGTAATAGAGTTGTGGATGAGTGGAACAAGCTCCCGAGTACCGTCATAGTAGCTAAAACATTGTGTAGTTTTAAAAATAGGTTAGATAAATACATGAGTGGGTATGGGTGGATGTGAGTTGGACCTGACTACTTTGTGCTAGTGGGTCTGATGCCGTGCTCCTTCTTTAACCCTTTGACTGTTTCAGTTGTATATATACGTCTTACAAGCCACAGTGTTTGACGTATATATACTCATAAATTCTAGCAGCTTCAAATCAAGCAGGAGAAAGCTCGTAGGCCCACATGTGAGAGAATGGGTCAGTGTGCACCATATAAAAAAAAATCCTGGAGCACGCAGTGCATAATGAGAATAAAAAAACACTCCTGACTTTTTTTTTTTTTAATTAAAATGCCGAATTTGTGGTCTATTTTCATATGGTATTTATGGTTGTATTCTCGCTTTCTTGGTCTCATTTGATAGAATGGAAAACATATTATAAAAATAGAGGTGATTTTGATTGATTTTACTGTGAAAAGAACCTTGAAATGGAGCTCAAAATAAAGGAAATGTTTGATTTTTGCCTATGTTCAAAAGTAAACAAATGATGTCATTTTCCAATAAATGTCCAAGTAGCCATTCTAATATGCAGTCATGAATGGGTTGACATTATTTATACAATTATATTACAATATTGCAGTAGTCTGCATAACAGTAAATTTTCTATTTTTTGTTTGAATAAAAATTCAAAATAGAAGGCAAGAGTAATATCAGAGGGGCCTGGAGACGTGACTGATGAACAAAGAAAATGTTATTTTAGAGCCAGGAATGTCTGCATTGTTCATTCTGGACCCTATTTTGAAATTGTCATATTTTTAATTTTTGTGAAATTGGCCAAATTGCAAATTTCTGACCACATTATTGGGTAGTTGAAATTGGTAAATGGGCAGTTTTTTGTACTCAATCGATAGAAAACATGGAGTTCTAAAGAAATAGCTATGAGTTTGGTCGACTGGAACAATGGATTTAGCCAAAAATAGGGCTCAAAGTGGGCAAAATCGCCGATGCGTAAATATCGCCGAGGTAGCTAACTTTGTGAGGGCGTAATTCCGTCAGTTTTCCATCAAATTTTGTACTTTTGGTTTCATTGCAATTGGGAATAGATTCTCTGTCATTTCATAAGAAAATTTTTTTTTTTCCTTGGAAATTTTGCAACACCAGGTGACACCTCAGGATTTGGGGTTGCGACAGTCAAGGGGTTAAGTAGATGTGACCTGACCTGACTAGGTTGGATCATTGGATCAAGCCGGTAGTAGACTTGGACCCGCTTTGCATGGGCCAGTAGGCCTGCTGCAGTGTTCTTTATGTTCTTATGTTCCACCATCAGCTTCTGTTTCAGCAAGTGGGGTCTGGAACTGGCAGGAAGATAACTTATTTGTTCCAAATTTATTACAGTTTGAACTTCATTCAAGTCGTAATGAACAGTTGTAAATGTATGAACAGAAAGGTGGATGGGGGGCTAGAACTGGTTAAATGCTGGACCTGTTAATCCTGGGATCATATTTTTTTGCCAACTTCATCACACTGTAAAATCACATTTTTTGTTTTGTTTTGTTTTTTGTTAAATTCTACTCATTTTAGTATTATTCATAAAAATACACTCTTTCACTGTGTTAAGATTTTTTTTCTCTAACTTTTACCACATGCAAAAAATTCAATTTCAGGTTTGATACAGTTAACCCTTTGACTGTCGCAACCCCCAATCCTGAGGTATCTCCTGGTGTCGCAAAATTTAAAAAAAAAAAAAATAATTTTTTCTTATGAAATGATAGAGAATCTTTTCTCGATTGTAATGACACCAAAAAAAATGAAATTTGATGGAAAACTGACGGAATTATGCTCTCGCGAAGTTAGCGACCTCGGCGCTGTTTACAAATCGGCGATTTCGCCCACTTTGAGCCCTATTTTCGGCTAATCCCATTGTTCCAGTCGCCCAAACTCATAGCTGTTTCTTTAGAACTCCATTTTTTCTATCGATTGAGTACAAGAAACTGCCCATTTACCGATTTCAACTACCTAATAATGTGGTCGGAAATTTGCAATTTGGCCAATTTCATGAAAACTAAGAAATATGACAATTTCAAAATAAGGTCTAGAATGAACAATGCAGACATTCCTGGCTCTAAAATAACATTTTCTTTGCTCATCAGTCATGTCTCCAGGCCCCTCTGATATTACTCTTGCTTTCTATTTTGAATTTTTATTCAAATAAAAAATAGAAGACTTACTATTATGCAGACTACTGCAATACTGTAATAATTGTATAAATAACATCAACCCATTCATGACTGCATATTAGAATGGCTTGTTGGACATTTATTGGACAATGGCATCATTTGTTTACTTTTGAACATTGGCAAAAATCAAACATTTCCTCTACTTTGAGCTCCATTTCTAGGTTCTTTTTATAGTAAAATCAATCAAAATCACCTCTATTTCTATAATATGTTTTCCATTCTATCAAATGAGACCAAGAAAACGAGAATTCAACCATAAATACTATACGAAAATAGACCACAAAGTCGGCATTTTAATTAAAAAAAACGGTCGGAGTTTTTCTTCTTCTCATTATGCACTGCGTGCTCCAGGATTTTTTTTATATGGTGCACACTGACCACACAGACCCATTCTCTCACATGTGGGCCTACCAGCTTTCTCCTGTTTGATTTGAAGCCGCTAGAATTTATGAGTATATATACGTCAAACACGATACCTTGTAAGACGTATATATACGGCTGCGACAGTCAAAGGGTTAAAGGGTTAGCATATTTCTTGCCCCCTCTCCTTCCTGTAGTAAATATTATACATTGAAGGGAACAATGGTACTGTTACCAAGTCTTTGGTAATAGGGGTTTTCCATTACATAGGTCAAGATTAATGGGTTCTTGAAGGGGCCATGGTGCTGGAGTAACAGGTAGAAATTGCTCAATTTTAGATTGTAAGGTTCGGTCCCTCGTTCAGCTTACATAGGAGCGACTGAGTATGAGCTTCATCTTCAGTTGCCAGCTCAGTATAAAACAGGCTCACAAAGGTTTATGTGAATATTATCATGTCCCATGACATAGCCAAGTTTATGTAAACTCTACTGAAGGATTGCCTTTATAATGGCCTTGGCTTCTGTAACACTTAATTTAATATCTCATTTTGTGTTTTAGTCCAGCTCTTCATAATTTGTTTAATAATGTCACATATATTACTACAGTAGCAAAAACTGATGAGGCTCAACTTTGATTCACTTATAGCTATTTATTTGCATTTAGTATTTTTTAATTGCCCTTCCTGAACCTGAAATTTTTTATTTAATTTTATAATTTTATTTCCTACATTTTATACTTTAGTTTGTGTCTTTCCTTCAACTATTAATTGTCTTCCTTTTAAAAGGTGCCCTGATGCTGGTGAAGGGCTCTTGATTCCACAAATTGGAGCATCCCTCTATTTAGTTTAATTTTTCAGTCTTCTTGTTTATCATTCTTTTAAAATATTTTCTTTAAGGGATGTGCTGTATGTAAAAATTGAAATATCAAGCTTTCACTTGTGCATTTATAGTACCTGCATAGTACTACACATTTAGTGCTAATGTTTTTCCCGCAGTTCCCGGTAGTGATTGAGAAGAATCCAGACTTGGGCTTTACTATAGGGCAGTCCCATACAGATCCAGAGGATAAGGTGAGCTAAAAGAATAAACTTGGTTGCTTCAGAGATCAAGTTAAGTTAAAAGTGGAGGTAACAGGTTAGATTAGTTGCATGTGGCTGGCCAGGCAAATTATGAGGCTTTGTGGGACTGGGCAGGTGTCTTATGAGAATTTACAAGACTGATCAGGTGAGTTATGATTTGTTAGACTGGACAGGTGAGTTACGAGATTTGCTGGACTAGTTATGTAAATTTCAAAGAATATTTGTGCTGTTGGTCAGATGAGTTATAGGGGTTTATGAACCTAGCTGAGTAAGTTAGGAGAATGTGTCGCTAGCCAACCAAACTGTAATGGTGTGTGACTAACTAGATAATCTACCATGGTGTGTGACTGACTAGGTTATCTACTATAGCGTGAGACTTGCTAGCTTATTAGCTAGCAATAAAACATTTTTGCCAGTTTCTCTTATTCTAAGGTATATTTAACATAGATCTCATTCACTTTTTTTTTTTCAACAAACTGACTGTCTCCAAACAAGGAAGGGTGATCCAAAAAAGAAGAAACACTTTCACCATTACTAGCTCCATCACTTTCTTGCAGAGGGGTGCTGATACTACAATATATAACTGCAGATATCCCCATCTCTTCTTCAGAGTTCAGGCACTGTACTCCCACCTCCAGAACTCAAGTCTGGCTCACTGATTTCCTGAATCCCTTCATAAAAGTTTCCTTGCTCATGCTCCAACAGCATGTCGGGTCATAAAAATCACTTGCCTCCACTAACTACTATGTAACATGTTCACACACACACCTGTTGGATGCCCAAGCCCCTCACGTACAAAATCTTTTACCCTCCCCCCTCCCCTCCCCTTTCTCTCCACTGCAGATTTTTACACTCAAGTTATCCTATTTTGCTCTGTATTCTCTAAATTTCATAACCACCCCAACAACCCTTTCTCAGCACCTCCGGATAATACTTTTAGTAACCCCGCACCACCTAATCTTCGAACTACATATTCACACCACACATTGCCCTCAAACATAACATCTGCTTCTTATCTTATGCTTGTTATATTTTGGAATGAAATTAAGGGGAACAAACACAATCTGATCTGCTTAAATTGTACATTTATTTTATTTTTTCAACAAACCAGCCGTATCCCACCGAGGCAGGGTGACCTAAAAAGAAAAACAAAATTTTCTAAAAATTTATAAATTTGTAATTTATAAATTTGTAATTTATGTTGGAGATGGGTGCCAGGCCTCTTGCTCCTGGCATTTTAGTAGCCCCTTATGACACGTATGTCGCAAGGAGGAAGAATTCTTTTCTACTTCCCAGTGGAAATAAAGACCAAGAACTATTAGGAAAATAGAAGGAAACCCAGATAGGTGTGGAAATGTATGTATACGAGTGTACATGCATGTGTAGTATGACCTAAGGGTAACTAGAAGTAGCAAGATATACAGTGGTACCCCGAGTTTCGAACTGCTCGCAACTCAAATATGTAAGTGTATTTTGTAAGTGCATTTGTAAGTTAATTTTTGGGAGTCTGAAATGGACTAATCTAATTTACACTATGCCTTAGGAGAACAAATTCATTCGGTATTGGCACTCAAACAGCATTCCGGAATGAAATAAGTTTGAAACTCAGGGTACCATTGTACCTGTTATCCCTTGTGTTTATGAGACAGAAAAAGAGACACCATTAATCCTGCCATCATGTAAAACAATTACAAGTTTCCATTACACACTCACTTGGCAGGACGGTAGTACCTTCCTGGGTGGATGCGGTCTATCAAACTGCTACCTAATACATATTTATTTTCTATAGATTTTAAATAATTTTTAACTTAATGGCTGTCTCCTGCCAAGGCTGGGTGACCCAAGGAAGGAAACACATTCACCAGCATTCACTCATTCATCCAGAACTGTACTAACTTCACAGTTGGATTATGATACTCTCCGATTGCCACATTCTCACTCCTTCAGAATGCAGGCTGTTGAATAATAATACAGTGGTCCCTCAATAATCGTCCGGCCTGAAAGTCGTCCATTTTGGAAATAGTCCCGTTATTTCGTCTAAACATTGGCTCACAAATGGTCCGTTAACTCACTAATCGTCCTTTGTCCAGGACGCATACTCACGCTCTGAGCTGCCTGGGCCTGCCTTCCCAGCCAGTGGGCCATTGTTTACCAGTGAGCGATGGTCCCCTCACTTGCTCCTACGAAATATTTCATAATATTTCATTGATTTTAGTGCTTGCAAGTGCTAAATAAGCTACCATGGCTCCAAAGAAAGCTTCTAGTGCCAGCCCTTTGGTAAAGAATGTGAGAAACACATATAATTTATGAAAAAGTTTGTAGCAAAATACAAAGGTGGTGGTGGTAGAGTGGAAGCAGTTGTGATAGTGGTTGATGGTGGTAGAGGGTGGTAGTGATGGTGATAACAGTTGTAATAGTGGTAGAAGGTGATAGTGATGGTGGTAGCAATTGTAATAATGGTAGAAGGTGGTAGCAGTTGTAATAGTGGTAGAAGGTGGTAGTGATGGTGGTAGAGGGTGCCTTCTTTAGTGATTCAGCAATTCTACCAACTCCTCCAATGTTGTTGGAGTTATATAGGGCTACAGAAAACACCACGGCCTCAGCTGCTGCTTCACCACCATTATGTACGGCTTACTCTCAGTGGCCCTTATATACCCAACAACAACACAACACCTCTCGTGACATACGTAATGACTTATTTTATTAATTCTAGAGTATATTCCATGTTTCTATGTTATTAACCCTTTGGGGTCGACAGGTTCTCTCACAGACTTGTTCTCAGGGTCGGCCAAATTTCCAAAAAAAAAAAAATTATTTTTTCTTGTGAAAAGATAGAGAATCTTTTCCCGATCATAATGACACCAAAAGTATGAAATTTGATGGAAAACTTACGGAATTATGCTCTCTCGAAGTTAGCAGTCTCGACGATGTTTACGCATCGGCGATTTTGCCCACTTTGAGCCCTATTTTCGGCCAATTCCAGTGTACTAGTCGACAAAAATCATAACTATTTCGCTAGAACTCCATTTTTTCTATCGAATGAATACAAGAAACCACCCATTTACTGATTTCAACTATCCAATGAAGTGGTCAGAATTTAGCAATTTTGCCAATTTCACACAAATTTCAAAATATGCCAAATTCTGAATAGGGTCCAGAATAAACAAGAAAAACATTCCTGGCACTAAAATAACAAGTTCTCTGTTTGTTAGTCACATCCCCAGGCTCCTCTTATATTTCTTTGGCTTTCCACTTTGAATTTTTATTCTTACAAAAAAAAATAAGATTTAGTGTTATACAGACTACTGCATTAGTGTAGAAATGGTATAAATAATATCAGCGCACTTGTGAAAGAATATTAGACTCACCAGTTGATGTGTATTGGACGCTTGGCATGATTTGTTTAATTTTGAACTTTGGTAAAAATCGAACAATTCTGCTACTTTGAGCTCAATTTCAAGGTACTTTTCATTGTAAAACCAGTCAAAATCATCTCAATTTCTGTAATATGTCTTCCATTCTATAAAATGAGACCATGAAAACTAGAATACAACAATAAATACCATACGAAAATACAGTGCAAAGTCGCTGTTTTAATCCAAAAACACAGTCAGAGTTTTTTTTTTTCTCATTATGCACTGTGTGCTGCAGGATTTCTTTTATACTGCACACACTGACCACATAGACCCATTCTTTCATATGTAGGCCTACCAGCTTTCTCTCACTAGATTTGAGGGCGCTAGAATTTAGGCCTGGTCACAGACCGGGCTGCGGGGGCGTTGACCCCCGGAACTCTCTCCAGGTAAATACTCCAGGTACGTCAAAAACCCTGGGTTGTAAGATGTACTAGTACGTCCAAAACCCCCAAAGGGTTAATATTGTTTATTATGTCATA
Source organism: Cherax quadricarinatus (assembly GCF_038502225.1). Classification (NCBI taxonomy): domain Eukaryota; kingdom Metazoa; phylum Arthropoda; class Malacostraca; order Decapoda; family Parastacidae; genus Cherax; species Cherax quadricarinatus. The sequence continues at coordinate 14,983,468 of NC_091317.1, forward strand.
TTAGTTGAATTGTGATAGATAAATAAGCCATAGAGTTGATATTAGTGTCATATTCTCCAACAATAAACTTGCTATCCCTCCCTCAAACAAACAAGTCTTCAATAAAAACATAAGAAAGGAGGAACACTGTAGTAGGCCTGGTGGCCCATACTAGGCCGGTCCTTCACAAATCCAACCCACTAACAGAACAAATGCTACCCAAGCAATAAGCTCAGGTGCAAGTCCGACTCAAATCCAACCCCTCTCACTCATGTATTTATCCAACCTAAATTTGAAACTACCTAAGCCATAGGTTTTAGAACATAAGAAAGGAGGAACACTGCAATTAGCCTGGTGGCCCATACTAGGCCGGTCCTTCACAAATCCAACCCACTAACAGAACAAATGTTACCCAAGCAATAAGCTCAGGTGCAAGTCCAACTTAAATCCAACCCCTCTCACTCATGTATTTATCCAGTCTAAATTTGAAACTACCCAATCAGCTTCGATCACCCTACTAGGCAGACCGTTCCACTCAACTACTCCTATTACCAATGTTCATTTATACATTTTATTAGTGCTAACATTTATTTGGCATTCTTTTCTGCATGTAAATCTATATTTATGCTAGGGAAGTGACCCCTGAAGTGACCTAGAGTCCTTATGGAGGGGGATTTCCCTTCCAAACAATAACCTCTCTTCCCTCTCTCCTTCTCCCTGTCTTCCATTCATCAACAACAGCCTTCAATAAAGGTAACTGTCATGTTGAATGTTCATTTTTATGTGCATGTAAATCTATCTTTTAGGTAAAAAAAATTGTTGTTGATACTTCTGGGTGTCTGGAACGAATTAATTGGATTTACATTATTTCTTAGGGGGAAAATTGATTCGAAAATCGTCTGTTTCAATAATAGTCCCACTTCCAGAAACGGATTAAGGACAATAATTGAGGGACCACTGTAGTAATAATAATAATGTACAGTATTTTTAAAAATCACATTAATGTATGTTTGATACATATTTTTGAAAAGCTTATTGTTATGCAAAGCATTTTTTGCAAACTTAAACTAGTATTAAAAATACTAATACAGGAGACCCTTTGTTTTCGTAATTAATCCGTTCCAGAAGGTTGGCCGAAATCTGAAATGGCCGAAAACCAAAGTACAGTGGACCCCCGCATACCGTTGGCATTACATAACGTTAAATCCGCATACCAATACATTTTATCGCTAAGATTTTGCCTCGCATACCGCTAAAAAACCCGCTCAACGCTATTCGTCCGAGACGCGTCTAATGTGCGGCCTGAGCCAGCCTCACATGTTCCGCCGGTGGCATTGTTTACCAGCCAGCCTCCGCGGTAACATCCAAGCATACAATCGGAACATTTCGTATTATTACAGTGTTTTTGGTGATTTTATCTGCAAAATAAGTGACCATGGGCCCCAAGAAAGCTTCTAGTGCCAACCCTACAGCAATAAGGGTGAGAATTACTATAGAGATGAAGAAAGAGATCATTGCTAAGTATAAAAGTGGAGTGCGTGTCTCCGAGCTGGCCAGGTTGTATAATAAACCCCAATCAACCATCACTACTATTGTGTCCAACAAAACGGCAATCAAGGAAGCTGTTCTTGCCAAAGGTTCAACTGTGTTTTCGAAACAGAGATCGCAAGTGATGGAAGATGTTGAGAGACTCTTATTGGTATGGATAAATGAAAAACAGATAGCAGGAGACAGCATCTCTCAAGTGATCATAAGTGAAAAGGCTAGGAAGTTGCATGAGGATTTAATTAAAAAAATGCCTGCAACTAGTGATGATGTGAGTGAATTTAAGGCCAGCAAAGGTTGGTTTGAGAGATTTAAGAAGCGTAGTGGCATACATAGTGTGATAAGGCATGGTGAGGCTGCCAGTTCGGATGACAAAGCAGCTGAAAAATATGTGCAGGAATTCAAGGAGTACATTGACAGTGAAGGACTGAAACCTGAACAAGTGTTTAATTGTGATGAAACAGGCCTGTTTTGGAAGAAAATGCCAAGCAGGACGTACATTACTCAGGAGGAAAAGGCACTCCCAGGACATAAGCCTATGAAAGACAGGCTTACTCTGTTGATGTGCTCCAATGCTAGTGGTGATTGCAAGGTGAAGCCTTTATTAGTGTATCACTCAGAAACTCCCAGAGCATTCAGGCAAAAGAATATCCTCAAGGCTAATTTGTGTGTGCTGTGGAGGGCAAACAGTAAGGCATGGGTCACTAGGGACTTTTTCTATGCCTGGTTACACCATGCATTTGCCCCCAATGTGAAAGATTACCTAACTGAAAAGAAATTAGACCTTAAGTGCCTCCTGGTGTTAGACAATGCCCCTGGTCATCCTAGAGACGTGGCAGAGCGACTTTATGGGGACATGAGCTTCATTAAGGTGAAGTTTTTGCCTCCTAATACCACTCCTCCTGCAGCCCATGGACCAGCAGGTTATTGCAAACTTCAAAAAACTGTACATAAAAGCTCTGTTTGAAAGGTGCTTTGTAGTGACCTCAGAAACTCAGTTGACTCTAAAAGAGTTTTGGAGAGATCACTTTAATATCCTCAATTGTGTAAACCTTATAGGTAAGGCTTGGGAGGGAGTGACTAAGAGGACCTTGAACTCTGCTTGGAAGAAACTGTGGCCAGAATGTGTAGACCAAAGGGATTTTGAAGGGTTTGAGGCTAACCCTGGGAATCCTATGCCAGTTGAAGAATCCATTGTGGCATTGGGAAAGTCCTTGGGGTTGAAGGTTAGTGGGGATGATGTGGAAGAGTTGGTGGAGGAGGACAATGATGAGCTGCTAGATCAACTTCAACAGCAAGAGGCCAGACCTGAGGAAACTGGTTCGGAGGAGAGCAGAGAGAAATTGAAGAAGTTGCCTACTTCAAAGATTAAGGAAATGTGTGGAATGTGGCTTAAAGTGCAAACCTTTTTTGATGACAATCACCCTAACACAGCTATTGCAAGCCGTGCTGGTGACTATTACACTGACACTGTTGTGAAACACTTTAGGAAAGTCATAAAGGAACGAGAGGTACAGGCCACTATGGACAGATATGTTGTGCGACAGAAGTCCAGTGACTCTGAAGCTGGTCCTAGTGGCATTAAAAGAAGAAGGGAAGTAACCCCAGAAAAGGACTTTACACCTCAAGTCTTAATGGAAGGGGATTCCCCTTCTAAACACTAAGACTCTCTCCTCCTCCCATCCCATCAATCATCACCAGATCTTCAGTAAAGGTAAGTGTCATGTAACTGTGCATGCCTTTTTCAGTTTGTGTGTATTAAAATTAATATTTCATGTGGTAAATTTTTTTTTTTCATGCTTTGGGGTGTCTTGCACGGATTAATTTGATTTCCATTATTTCTTATGGGGAAAATTCATTCGCATAACGATAATTTCGCATAACAATGAGCTCTCAGGAACGGATTAATATCGTTATGTAATACGTACTTCCTATAAGAAGTATAATGTAAATCCAATTAATCCGTTTCAAACACCCATAAATATTAACAAAAAATACATTTTATAGAGAGTAACTATAGTTTTACATACAGAAAACAATGAGATATAAATATAAATGACTAATTTTAATGATAAATGAACATTACATACCTTTATTGAAGACTGTTGGTAGTGAGCAGTATTTATTTGTAGTCCCACACCCATCACATAGCCAAGAAAATTTCCAAATCAGTAGGAATCCTTTCCAAGATATGATACTATGTACCACAAACGACACTCCTTAACCCTGTACCACTCTCTAATATATCCTTACCTCACCTATGGTATTTGTGCCTGGGGCCAACCACCTTAGACCCTTAATAACCCAACAAAAAGCTGCTGTGCGAGTGATAACCAGTGGTGGGGTGTGCTAGACAGCACACCCCACCACTTTTCAAAAGACTCAGCTTATTATTGTGCCTACTACATATATAGAACATTAAACTCCACTATAAACCCTCCCCTAAAACTACTACTTGACAGTTACAACAGAATGCACAGTCACAATACAAGGCATAAAGCACTTTTTAACATCCCTCGAGTCAGTCTCTCACTACGCAAGAATGCTGTGCACATAAAGGGCCCGAAGACCTGGAGCTTGCTACCGGAGCAGGTCAAGGATCCTCTGACAACTTATAAATTTAGGACTTTGCTAAAAAATCATCTTATCTCTGAATATTAACAAAATCAACCAAAACATCTGCTAACTAGCTTTATTATGTGACCTCTAGGCTTTTAATTCTGCCAATCCATAAAATCATCGTATCTCTCAATATTAACCCTTTGACTGTTTCGGTCATATATATATGTCTCACGAGCCAATGTGTTTGATGTATATATATATACTCAAAAATTCTAGTGGCTTCAAATCAAGCGGGAGAAAGTTGGTAGACCCACGTGTGAGAGAATGGGTCTGTGTGGTCATTATGCATGCAGTGCATATTGAGAAAAAAAAAACTGACCGTGTTTTTGGATTAAAGTGCCGACTTTGAGGTGTATTTGTGGTTGTATTCTCGTTTTCTTGGTCTCATTTGATAGAATGGAAAACATAATTTTTTTATTATTGTTATTATTATTAACACATCAGCCGATTCCCACCAAGACAGGGTGGCCCGAAAAAGAAAAACTTTCATCATCATTCACTCCATCACTGTCTTGCCAGAGGGGTGCTTTACACTACAGTTATAAAACTGCAACATTAACACCCCGTCCTTCAGAGTGTAGACACTGTACTTCCCATCTCCAGTACTGAAGTCCAACCTGCCGGTTTCCCTGAATCCCTTCATAAATGTTACTTTGCTCACACTCCAACAGCACGTCAAATATTAAAAACCATTTGTCTCCATTCACTCCTATCAAATACGCTCATGCACGCTTGCTGGAATTCCAAGCCCCTCACACACAAAATCTCCTTTACCCTCTCCCTCCAACCCTTCCTAGGCCAACCCCTACCCTACCTTCCCTCCACTACAGATTTATACACTCTCAAAGTCATTCTGTTTTGTTCCATTCTCTCTACATGTCCGAACCACCTCAACAACCCCTCCTCAGCCCTCTGAATAATAGTTTTGGTAATCCCACACCTTCTCCTAATTTTCAAACTATGAATTCTCTGCATTATATTCACACCACACATTGCCCTCAGACATGACATCTCCACTGCCTCCAGCCTTCTCCTTGTTGCAACATTCATCACCCATGCTTCACACCCATACAAGAGTGTTGGTACAACTATACTCTCATACATTCCCCTTTTTGCTTCCACAGACAAAGTTCTTTGTCCGTGATTTTGATTGGTTTTACTATGAAAAGGACCTTGAAATGGAGCTCAAAGTAGGGAAAACGTTTGATTTTTGCAGATGTTCAAGAGTAAACAAATGACGTCATTGTCCAATGAATGTCCAACTAGCCATTCTAATATGCAGTCATGAATGGGTTGACATTATTTATACATTTATTACAATATTGCAGTAGTCTGCATAACAGCAAATCTTCTTTTTTTGTGTGAATAAAAATTCAGAGGGGCCTGGAGATGTGACTGATAAACAAAGAAAATGTTACTTTAGAGCCAGGAATATCTGCATTGTTCATTCATATGTTTATTTAAATTTATTAATATATAATTGTAAACTATATTTGTTGTGTGTATGTAAAAACTATAAATAATTTCTATAAAATGTATTTTTTGTGAATATTTTTGGTTTTTTGGAACGGATTAATTGTATTTCCATTATTTCTTATTTAAAATATTGCTTCACTTTTCAAATTTAGAACTAGCTCCTGGAACGGATTAAGTTTGAAATTGAGGTTCCACTGTAATTATAATAATAATAATAATATACCAGGAAAAGTGTACGGTAGGTTTATAATTGAAAGAATTAGAGGTAAGACAGAATGTAGGATTGCGGATGAGCAAGGAGGTTTCAGAGTGGGTAGGGGATGTGTAGATCAAGTGTTTACATTGAAGTATATATGTGAACAGTATTTAGATAAAGGTAGGGAAGTTTTGATTGCATTTATGGATTTTGAAAATGCGTATGATAGAGTGGATAGGGGAACAATGTGGCAGATGTTGCAAGTATATGGAATAGATGGTAAGTTACTAAATGCTGTAAAGAGTTTTTATGAGGATAGTGAGGCTCAGGTTAGGGTGTGTAGAAGAGAGAGAGGCTACTTCCCAGTAAAAGTAGGTCTTAGACAGGGATGTGTAATGTCACCATGGTTGTTTAATGTATTTATAGATGGGGTTGTAAAAGAAGTAAATGCTAGGGTGTTCGGGTGAGGGGTGGGAATTGACACAGTTGATTTTTGCTGATGATACTGTGCTTATGGGAGATTCTAAAGAAAAATTGCAGAGGTTAGTGGATGAGTTTGGGAGTGTGTGTAAAGGTAGAAAGTTGAAAGTGAACATGAAAAAGAGTAAGGTGATGAGGGTATCAAATGATTTAGGTATGGAAAAATTGGATATCAAATTGGGGAGGAGGAGTATGGAAGAAGTGAATGTTTTCAGATAATTGGGAGTTGATGTGTCAGCAGATAGATTTATGAAGGATGAGGTTAATCATAGAATTGATGAGGGAAAAAAGGCGAGTGGTGTATTGAGGTGTATGTGGAGACAAAAAACGTTATCTATGGAGGCAAAGAAGGGAATGTATGAAAGTATAGTAGTACCAACACTCTTATATGGGTGCGAAGCTTAGGTTGTGAATGCAACAGCGAGGAGGCGGTTGGAGGCAGTGGAGATGTCCTGTCTAAGGGCAATGTGTGGTGTAAATATTATGTAGAAAATTCGGAAATTAGGAGAAGGTGTGGAGTTAATAAAAGTATGTATTAGTCACAGGGCTGAAGAGGGGTTGTTGAGGTGGTTTGGTCATTTAGAGAGCATGGATCAAAGTAGAATGACATGGAGAGTGCTTAAATCTGTATGGGAAGGAAGGCAGGGTAGGGGTTGTCCTCGAAAAGGTTGGTAGGAGGGGGTAAGGGAGGTTTTGTGGGCGAGGGGCTTGGACTTCCAGCAGGCGTGCGTGAGCGTGTTCGATAGGAGTGAATGGAGATGAATGGTATTTGGGACCTGACAGTCTGTTGGAGTGTGATCAAGGTAATATTTAGTGAAGGGATTCAGGGAAACTGGTTATTTTTATATAGCCGGACTTGAGTCCTGGAAATGGGAAGTACATACAATGCCTGCACTCTAAAGGAGGGGTTCGGGATATTGGCAGTTTGGATGGATATGTTGTGTATCTTTATACGTATATGCTTCTAAACTGTTGTGTTCTGAGCACCTCTGCGAAATCAGTAATTAAGTGTGAGTGAGGTGAAAGTGTTAAATGATGAAAGTATTTTCTTTTTGGGGATTTTCTTTCTTTTTGGGTCACCCTGCCTCGGTGAGAGATGACCGACTTGTTAAAAAAATAATAATAATATGTATATAATAATAATGTACTGTATAATAATAATGATAGATGGCTTCAAAAGGCTGCCACTAGATGGCAGTGTTTACCACAACAAAGAGGGAGCGGTTGTGGCCACCTCCACCTGTTACATAATGACATATTTTATTCACTCTAGAGTATATATCAGGTTTCTAAGTTATTTATATTGTTTATTGTGTCATATTAGATGAACTCTGATAGATAAATAAGCCGTAGAGTTGATCATAGCAAAATATTCAAGGAGTATTTTGTTCTGTCTCCAGACAAGCTCTCATTGACCACCGATGCCGCCACATATATAATGACACATTTTATTCATTCTAGAGTATATATTAGGTTTTTATGTTACTTATATTGTTTATGTCATATTAGATGAACTGTGATAGATAAACAAACCGTATAGATGATTTTAGCGAAATTATTCAAGAAGTATTTTGTCCAGTCTCCAAATAAATTCACATCCACCGCCGACACCGCCCATACCACTACATGAATGACATATTTTATTCATTTTAGAATATGTATCAGGTTTCTATGTTATTTACATTGTTTATTATGTCATATAAGGTGAATTGTGATAAATAAATAAGCTGTAGAGTTGATATTAGGGAAATTATTGAAGTACAGAATTCCTCTGGAACGGATTAATTGCATTTCAATTAATTTAAACGAGGAAAATTGACTCTGCAAGCAAGCAAATCCAGTTGCGAGCAAGGTCACGGAACGGATTAAACTCGCAAGTAGCGGTTCCTCTGTATTCAGTTTTAGGCCATTATCAGTACCATCAACATTGGCTGATTTTCACTAATATTGATGCCATAAAAAAGTAACAAATATATTAGGTAAAAGGACACAAGTGTAACTAATGTGACATTTTATTGTGGCAATGTTTCGCTGTCGAAGAGCTTTATCAAGCCATTATAGCTTGATACTGATATTGATACCCAATTTTACGCCAATACTTATACCATCAAAATTACCCAATACTCACCAGTACGAATACTTTGGCACACCCCTACTTAATATAGCCATAGGCATGTTTCGAAATCTGTAATTTGTAAGCTTATTTCATTGAAATGGAGGTGATTTTGATTAATTTTACTATTTGGATACAGGAAATGTCATTTATTGTCTTTTAGTTGCATAATACATATATTAGATATACGAAATGATAGTTTGTTGGAATGTAGGTTAAAAGACTAGGACGAATAATACATATTTTAAGAAAAAGAGGATAAATAAGTATACAAGATATGATGTAGGGCGAAATGACAGTAGTTTGTTGGATTATGTATTGGTAGATAAAAGACTGTTGAGTAGACTTCAGGATGTACATGTTTATAGAGGGGCCACAGATATATCAGATCACTTTCTAGTTGTAGCTACACTGAGAGTAAAAGGTAGATGGGATACAAGGAGAATAGAAGCATCAGGGAAGAGAGAGGTGAAGGTTTATAAACTAAAAGAGGAGGCAGTTAGGGTAAGATATAAACAGCTATTGGAGGATAGATGGGCAAATGAGAGCATAGGCAATGGGGTCGAAGAGGTATGGGGTAGGATTAAAAATGTAGTGTTAGAGTGTTCAGCAGAAGTTTGTGGTTACAGGAAAGTGGGTGCAGGAGGGAAGAGGAGCGATTGGTGGAATGATGATGTAAAGAGAGTAGTAAGGGAGAAAAAGTTAGCATATGAGAAGTTTTTACAAAGTAGAAGTGATGCAAGGAGGGAAGAGTATATGGAGAAAAAGAGAGAGGTTAAGAGAGTGGTGAAGCAATGTAAAAAGAGAGCAAATGAGAGAGTGGGTGAGATGTTATCAACAAATTTTGTTGAAAATAAGAAAAAGTTTTGGAGTGAGATTAACAAGTTAAGAAAGCCTAGAGAACAAATGGATTTGTCAGTTAAAAATAGGAGAGGAGAGTTATTAAATGGAGAGTTAGAGGTATTGGGAAGATGGAGGGAATATTTTGAGGAATTGTTAAATGTTGATGAAGATAGGGAAGCTGTGATTTCGTGTATAGGGCAAGGAGGAATAACATCTTGTAGGAGTGAGGAAGAGCCAGTTGTGAGTGTGGGGTAAGTTCGTGAGGCAGTAGGTAAAATGAAAGGGGGTAAGGCAGCCGGGATTGATGGGATAAAGATAGAAATGTTAAAAGCAGGTGGGGATATAGTTTTGGAGTGGTTGGTGCAATTATTTAATAAATGTATGGAAGAGGGTAAGGTACCTAGGGATTGGCAGAGAGCATGCATAGTTCCTTTGTATAAAGGCAAAGGGGATAAAAGAGAGTGCAAAAATTATAGGGGGATAAGTCTGTTGAGTGTACCTGGTAAAGTGTATGGTAGAGTTATAATTGAAAGAATTAAGAGTAAGACGGAGAATAGGATAGCAGATGAACAAGGAGGCTTTAGGAAAGGTAGGGGGTGTGTGGACCAGGTGTTTACAGTGAAACATATAAGTGAACAGTATTTAGATAAGGCTAAAGAGGTCTTTGTGGCATTTATGGATTTGGAAAAGGCGTATGACAGAGTGGATAGGGGGGCAATGTGGCAGATGTTGCAAGTGTATGGTGTAGGAGGTAGGTTACTGAAAGCAGTGAAGAGTTTTTACGAGGATAGTGAGGCTCAAGTTAGAGTATGTAGGAAAGAGGGAAATTTTTTCCCAGTAAAAGTAGGCCTTAGACAAGGATGTGTGATGTCACCGTGGTTGTTTAATATATTTATAGATGGGGTTGTAAGAGAAGTAAATGCGAGGGTCTTGGCAAGAGGCGTGGAGTTAAAAGATGAAGAATCACACACAAAGTGGGAGTTGTCACAGCTGCTCTTTGCTGATGACACTGTGCTCTTGGGAGATTCTGAAGAGAAGTTGCAGAGATTGGTGGATGAATTTGGTAGGTGTGCAAAAGAAGAAAATTAAAGTTGAATACAGGAAAGAGTAAGGTTATGAGGATAACAAAAAGATTAGGTGATGAAAGATTGAATATCAGATTGGAGGGAGAGAGTATGGAGGAGGTGAACGTATTCAGATATTTGGGAGTGGACGTGTCAGCGGATGGGTCTATGAAAGATGAGGTGAATCATAGAATTGATGAGGGAAAAAGAGTGAGTGGTGCACTTAGGAATCTGTGGAGACAAAGAACTTTGTCCTTGGAGGCAAAGAGGGGAATGTATGAGAGTATAGTTTTACCAACGCTCTTATATGGGTGTGAAGCGTGGGTGATGAATGTTGCAGCGAGGAGAAGGCTGGAGGCAGTGGAGATGTCATGTCTGAGGGCAATGTGTGGTGTGAATATAATGCAGAGAATTCGTAGTTTGGAAGTTAGGAGGAGGTGCGGGATTACCAAAACTGTTGTCCAGAGGGCTGAGGAAGGGTTGTTGAGGTGGTTCGGACATGTAGAGAGAATGGAGCGAAACAGAATGACTTCAAGAGTGTATCAGTCTGTAGTGGAAGGAAGGCGGGGTAGGGGTCGGCCTAGGAAAGGTTGGAGGGAGGGGGTAAAGGAGGTTTTGTGTGCGAGGGGCTTGGACTTCCAGCAGGCATGCATGAGCGTGTTTGATAGGAGTGAATGGAGACAAATGGTTTTTAATACTTGACGTGCTGTTGGAGTGTGAGCAAAGTAACATTTATGAAGGGATTCAGGGAAACCGGCAGGCCGGACTTGAGTCCTGGAGATGGGAAGTACAGTGCCTGCACTCTGAAGGAGGAGTGTTAATGTTGCAGTTTAAAAACTGTAGTGTAAAGCACCCTTCTGGCAAGACAGTGATGGAGTGAATGATGGTGAAAGTTTTTCTTTTTCGGGCCACCCTGCCTTGGTGGGAATCGGCCAGTGTGATAATAAAAAAAAAAAAAAAATGTATCTTCTTTCTGTTGCAGAGCATATACGTGACAAGTGTTGCAGGTGGAGGTTCTGCATCATCTGCACTCAAGGTGGGAGATAAGCTCCTACAGGTTGATGGCGTGGACTTGCGCTCTGCTGATTTAGGCATTGCTACCTCGATCCTCAACAAAACATCAAATACTGTCAATTTAATGGTTTCTCGTGTGCAGTGACTTGCAGTGATTCAGAATGGCTGTTGATCTCCATGATAAATTTATTGAGCAGCTTTTTTTTCTATGGTTTTAGCAAGAGAGAGCTCTAAATATGTTTTTGTGCATCATAAAAGGTAGCTTATTTTGTTTAAAACGATAAGAATGGCATGTTCCACCAAACAAATTATGTGCAATGTAGCTATAGTCCATATTGATAATTCATTAAGTTATGGTTGTGCATTAGTGCCTAATGTAAATTTGTAAATAAGTAGAATTAGATGTCATAAAAATTAAGAGTGTGCTCATGATAGAACAAACAAATAGAAGCATACACACAATAAGTTTTTTAAAAGAGCTTTCCACTGATTTGTTTCAAGGTTGGATAATACAGCGGCTTCTGATACACATTCTGTTATACATTCCCTTTTTTTATACATTCCGAGTAAGAAAGCACACACTATTTGACATTCCTGGTTCATGTACTATGTATTAAAAGAGTTTGATACTTTATATCCTTAAATGGTCCTAAGTTATGTCTGTATACACTTACAGTGGAAAAAAAAATGCCATATTTATATTTTAAGTTGTACAACATTACCTGCATTCTCTTCTCATCATCCTCACAGATGAGACATGTGATATGAGGGATACTAACTTAAATTTTCAACATGGCTGGTCTTTCTTATGCAGCTCAAGTGCCTTAAAAGTTATAAATTGAAGAGTACAAAGAAATATAGGCACAACTTTACAATGACCTGTGTTCAAAAATGGCAGCGTGGATTATATTTTATAGATAATTTTAAAATTGTATTGTGCATCATTTTTATATTGTCACCGGGTTTAGTGCTTACTTTGATTTTTATTATTATTATTATTATTATTATTATTATTATTATTATTGTCATTCCCAAATAAATTTCAGTGCCTGGCAATTTACGTATAAAATGAACTTAATTACCCTAGAAGATTCCTCTGTACACAGCAAAAATGACCTACACATTTAAGCACATCAGCTGTGTATTCTGTAGTGTATGAAAATATGTAAAGCCATATTCATTTCTATGCATAAATATTCATTCTGATCGAGCATGCTCAAGCCCCTAGCACTCGGAACATTCATAATATACATGCATACATAAACACTGCCCATGAATAGTTAATATCTGGATGTTGTCACATACATTACATATGTTAATGTAGTGTATTTTATTAAGGTTATTGTATATTGTAAGCAAATTCCTTGTTGATATAAGTGCTATTGTTCTCCAATTACCCTTATTGAAGTAAATTATCTGGAAACATGGTAAGTTTCATATTAAATTAAATTTTATATATATATATATATATATATATATATATATATATATATATATATATATATATATATATATATATATATATATATATATATATATATATATATATATATATATATATATATATATATATATATATATATATATATATATATATATGTCGTGCCGAATATGTAAAACTGGTCAATTAGCAAGAACTCACTTAAAATTAAGTCGTTTATGAAATTTTCTCTTATACGTTTAAAGATATATTTTTTTTCATTAATGTTAATGTACAAAAATTTAATTTTGCACCAAAAGAATCTTAGAAAACTTACCTAACCTTATTATAACAAGAACAATTAATTTTAGCCTAACCCAACTAAATATATTTTAGATTTGTTTACAATAATTTAATACTAAACAAACACAGTGAAATATATTTTTTTCGTTAGGCTCAGAATGATTTTGGCGAAATTATTGCATACACAAATTTTCACTTGTCCTATATGGCAAGATGAACGTTGCTATTTAAGCCAAGATCGCAAGTTCTGCCTATTCGGCACGACATATATATATATATATATATATATATATATATATATATATATATATATATATATATATATATATATATATATATATATATATATATATATATATATATAATGCTAAGCAAATACTGTATATACATTTGTAAGGTAAGTAACTGAGAGCTTCTTATTTCCTGTAGGGCATTGGAATAACATGGAAGATAATATGAACCACCACCAATCAGCCATTGTGTAGAACAGTGTTGGATAAGTACATAAACTCGTGTGATTTATTTTTAAGTTTTATTAAATGTAAGCTACAAGGGCAAGTCGTTGAATTTCGTTACGAGAGGAATGCCATAAAATTTATAAAATCTCTCTGAAAATTGTTTATTCACGAAGTCATTTTTACTTGGTGTTCGGTCTTAGGAAGTAGATAGCAGTGTTTTAATGAATGGTGAGTAAAGTCTTCATCGGTAGCTAATCAAGATTATCTGTTCAAATAAAAAGTTTAATAGTGCAACATTCAAAATTGTACCCTTTAAGGAAGATGCCTTGATGGTGATGAGGGGCTTATAGTCCCTTCCTTTGATTGAACCAGAATGCCTCTCATTCCTAAATTACTGTATGACACCTATGGGTTAAGCACTTCCTCCTGAATAAAATAAAATCATTCAGAACTGTAAAGAAGACAACTTCATTACAGGAGAGAAATCCGTTTAAATACTTTAAAAGTGGTAAAAGATATTTTATGAAAAGCAAACTTTTTTTTTTTTTTTCATAAAGTAGTATGATTGTGTGTCACTAGTAGGTAAATTGCTTGGAGCATTTTTAATAAATAGTAACATTATTGTGCATGTATGAATTTCATCAGCTAGAGAGAAATAAATATAAATTTAGTGCTGTTAAAATTAGGTAGCATGATATTTGGTGTAAAAGAACAGTACAGTAAAACCTCTCGTTAATAGATTTTGGCAATTTTGACAAGAGAATTGACTGGACAAGTGTTGGAAGCAATGAACAAAATGGAAAAAAGTCCACAAATCAGGGTTTTGCCTGTAGAGATAACATCCAGGTGTTCTTTGAATCCTCAGGCCATAAGTCTAATGACTCAGTTTGTCCAGTACAGGTCAGAACAGCCATGTCCAGGCCCGGTCTGTTTTCATTGCTTCCTGAGCTGCAGGCTTCTTATGTCAGTTTATTGTTTGTGCTTACTCATGCATAAATCAGGTGGTGGTGCCAAGAAATGTGTGGTTCTCACTGTTTAGCAGAAACTTGAACTAATAAAGATTGAGTATTGCATCTCAGTGTCATGGACATGTGAAGAACATGGTGTTAAGAAGTGGTATCCATAGAAGCAAGGACAAACTTACAGATTATGCTCTTAAGTTTAATGTAGATGGTAGTAGAGCTTTACAGCTCCTCTGACTCAGAATAAAAGTTATTCCGAGTAACCGCTACTGATCACAGCACTTTAAACCTCGTCTCTCCACCACGAAAAGGTAAGTAAATTCACTGTAAATTGTTTTCTTTTTTCAATGACCTGGCTGCATCCCACCGAGGCAAGGTGACCTGAAAAGAAAATTGAAAGTTTTTCTTTTTAAATTTATTGATTTATACAGAAGGGGTTACCAGCCCCTTGCTCTTACAGCACACACAGCTTATGTAGGAAAAATTCTGTTCCACTTTTCCATGGAGATCAGAGGAAATAAAGAACAAGAACTGTTAAGAAAGTGGAAGAAACCCACATGGGTATGTATGTTTATGCATGTACATGTATGTGTAGTGTAATTTAAGTGTAGGTAGAAGTAGCAAGATATATCTGTTACCCCATGTGCTCATGAGACAAAAAAGACACCAGCTATCCTCTTCTCCTTTTTTCAACAAACTGACTGTATCCCACCATCAGGGTGGCCCAAAAAGAAAAAAAAACAAAAGTTTTTCTCTTTAACTTTAGTAATGTATACAGGAGAAAGGGTTACTAGCCCCTTGCTCCCAACATTTTAGTCGCCTCTTATGATACACGTGTTTTTTTTTTATTTATTTAATAAGTTGGCTGTCTCCCACCGAGGCAGGGTGACCCAAAAAGAAAGAAAATCCCCTAAAAGAAAATACTTTCATCATCATTCAACACTTTCACCTCACTCATACATAATCATTGTTTTTGAAGAGGTGCCCAAAACAACAGTTTAGAAGCATATACATATACGTATAAAGATACATAACATGTCCGTCCAAACTGCCAATATCCCAGGCCCCTTCTTTAAAGTGCAGGCATTGTACTTCCCATTTCCAGTACTCAAGTCCAGCTGTATAAAAATAACCAGTGTCCCTGAATCCCTTCACTAAATATTACCCTGCTCACACTCCAACAGCTCATCAGGTCCCAAATACCATTCGTCTCCATTCACTCCTATCTAACACGCTCACACACACTTGATGGAAGTCCAAGCCCCTCGCCCACAAAACCTCCTTTACCCCCTCCCTCCAACCTTTTCGAGGACAACCCCTATCCTGCCTTCCTTCCCCTACAGATTTATATGCTCTCCATGTCATTCTACTCTGATCCATTCTCTCTAAATGACCAAACCACCTCAACAACCCCTCTTCAGCCATCTGACTAATATTTTTATTAACTCCACACCTTCTCCTAATTTCCACACTCCGAATTTTCTGCATAATATTCACACCACACATTGCCCTTAGACAGGATATCACCACTGCCTCCAACCGCCTCCTCGCTGCAGCATTTACAACCCAAGCTTCACACCCATATAAGAGTGTTGGTACTATTATACTTTCATACATTCCCTTCTTTGCCTCCATAGATAACATTTTTTGTCTCCACATATACCTCAACGCACCACTCACCTTTTTTCCTTCATCAATTCTATGATGAACCTCATCCTTCATAAATCCATCCGCCGACACGTCAACTCCCAAATATCTGAAAAAAAAATATATATATATATTCTTTCTTCTTTCAACAAGCCGGCTGTATCCCACCGAGGCAGGGTGACCCAGAAAGAAAAGCGAAAGTTTCTCTTTTTAAATTTAGTAATTTATACAGGAGAAGGGGTTACTAGCCCCTTGCTCCTGGCATTTTAGTCGCCTCTCACAACACGCACGGCTTACGGAGGAAGAATTCTGTTCCACTTCCCCATGGAGATAAGTGGAAATAAACAAGAACAAGAACTAGAAAAAAAATAGAAGAAAGCCCAGAGCGGTGTGTATATATATATATGCTTGTACATGTATGTGTAGTGTGACCTAAGTGTAAGTAGAAGTAGCAAGATGTACCTGAAATCTTGCATATTTATGAGACAGAAAAGACACCAACGGTCCTACCATCATGTAAAACAATTACAGATTTCTGTTTCACACACACACTTGGCAAGACAGTAGTACCTCTCTGGGTGGTTGCTGTCTACCAGCCTACTACCTAAGTGTAAATTATGTACAGTACTATAAAGTTACTATACAGTACTGTACTGTAGTACTTCAGGTTACAGTACCTGTATTCCTAGTGCCTGGTTGTTGTCCGGTTGTCTGAATATCATACACCACCTCCCTCTTCTTAGTCTCTTAATTAAAGGATTTACTGTACTGATTGTCCTGTGGATTGGCAGAAATTAGTTTGGGCTTGAATATTTGGGCATAGTTTGCTCTACACTGCTGTGTCATAGAGATCTATAATGGTAATATTAATAATTACCTAGTAGTGTGCTTGAACACTTTTTTTCATTCATTAGTTTTGACATATTTGTTTTTGTTGAAGTTTGCTAATTAGTGGGATGTCTTTTTTTTTTTTTTTGGAGTGGTTCATTTTGTAAAGTGTGTATATTATCTGTTATTGTTCTTAAGTGCACCTCTCTCTTTACAGTCATTTTTCTGATCACTGATGTCCTCGTTCACAAGATATTCTCTGGGAAAATTAGTCTTACTTCACAAGATATTCTGTATGCAATTTGGTCTAGCAACAAGATATTCACAGAACAAATTGTTCATTATACACTTTGTAAATATTAATGATTAGAATAGCTAATGTAGGTAGTAGGTTGGTAGACAGCAACCGCCCAGGGAGGTACTACCGTCCTGCCAAGTGAGTGTAAAACGAAAGCCTGTAATTGTTTTACATGATGGTAGGATTGCTGGTGTCTTTTGTCTGTCTCATAAATATGCAAGATTACAGGTAAGTCTTGCTACTTCTACTTACACTTAGGTCACACTAAACATACATGTACAAGCATATATATACACACCCCTCTGGGTTTTCTTCTATTTTCTTTCTAATTCTTGTTCTTGTTTATTTCCTCTTATCTCCATGGGGAAGTGGAACAGAATTCTTCCTCTGTAAGCCATGCGTGTCATAAGAGGCGACTAAAATGCCGGGAGCAAGGGGCTAGTAACCCCTTCTCCTGTATATATTACTAAATTTAAAAGGAGAAACTTCAGTTTTTTCTTTTGGGCCACCCCACCTCAGTGGGATACGGCTGGTACGTTGAAAGAAGAAGAAGAAGAATAGCTAATGTGTAGTTATCAGTAGGATGTATTATTTACTACAGAAATTTTTCTCTAGAACATTTATTTGGTGCACATGGCAGATTTCACAAATTTGTTCCTTAGGACAAGAGAAGCTAATAACAGTAGGTAGCTATAACATACATATAGGCTGCTATGAATACATACTTATTGTGAATATATAGTCTAAATATTTTATCCTCAATGTGCTGTTTTAATTTTTATGTGAAAACATAACACTTCAGTATTGTTATTGTGAGGACATGTATCTGCTTAAGTTATTATTCTCTGTTGTATGTACTGTATAAAAGTTTGTTATTTTGTGTTTTATAGTGCATTTTTCTTGGATGTCTCAGTGAATATTTACCTTAAAAGTTTCATATTTTAATGCAGTCATTGGTGAACGATATTTTCACTCTCATATGGATTAAAATTCTGTGTGAAACTAGATTCATAGACTGAATTTTATGATGGTAAATGTACCACATGCTGAACATATATTTCTATTACTACAAGTACCAATGTGTATTAAACACAGGATTTCAAATTCAGTTTATACTGTACGTAGTTTAGTACTAAATTAGCAATCTTTTCTCACTTTGGTGTGTGTGTATATTATTACTATTTTGATGCTGGATGCCATAATACAACACTTCTCCATTTGTTTTATTTTTAAGTGCTGTAATGCCTTTAGCCATGTGCACAGCAAGAATAACGAACAACGAATTGTAGTGTTCCTAATACTTTATGCCATTGACATAGTTCACATGTAATCATTTCTTTATAGATATATTTGTAATCTTTGTCATTCATATTTTGTGCAGTATATATGATTAGTTTTTAAAGGTTGAAAATTTTAGTGTTTCATGAACTTTCACGACTTAGAGGGTGAATTTACTTGGAGAGTTCAGTGAAGATTTTATACAGTAACATTACTAGAATAGTAGTGACCTTCATGATGCACTCTTATGTGATGTGTTTCAGAGTTGCATGCTGTTTTAAACTATTTTCACTTGTAATTGGTATTTAATTCCAGATGAGCTTTAGTCACTAGATTTAAGAATCAGAGATATGCCGTTTAATCATGTTTATTTCTCCCTATCATATCTTAAAATTTTATCAGTCCGTATATTATTTTTTTCATTTTTGTTAGTTTGTCAACACTACTGTTATTTACATCACACTAATGTTGACATATATGTTTGGCTTTTAAAATACACACTTTGGCTTCCAGGGTTTTTTTTTTTTTTTTTTTTTTTTCTCTCTCTTTTCTTTTCTTTTCTTTTCTTTTCTTTCATATTTGCTAAACTGCTTTTTAGCTGTCATTGGTATTTTTTTAAGAGTTAGCTATCAAGGGTGCTAATGACTGAACAGGTTTGTATTAACTGGCTGTTTGTTTCACTCCATGACTTGCTGGATTGAATTATCTGGCAAGTTTGCTGATAAGTTGTGTTGTCATGCTCCAGTATATTTGAATTTGCATTTCAAGGCAGTGAATAATTATGTATTAAATTCTGCCCAGTTTTTTACCTGCAGCAGTCAGTCTAACTGCAAGTGCTATGAGGTTGCTCTCAAGGCACAATATGCCTATGTTAATTATGACCCATTTAACCAGATTCCTTATTCTCTAGCATGTAAGATTTATACATTGGAATACCATTTCATGATGTATGCACTTAAACTTTAGGTTATACTTCAGTTTTGAAAATCGGTATTTTGGGAGGTGTGTTGGATAAGATAGAGGCATATTAATCTGTAAGAATTCCATAGTATACATTGGAAGAGTATACGCAAAACTTGACCATAGCATAATTTTAGTGTAGCTTTCCAGATGCCAAATTGTTTTTTTGTGTGTTCTTCAACAATGTTATGCTATATCTCAATTTGGTATATTATTAAGATCATCTTAGCCATACTTATTGTGCATGTATATTCATATCACCTCAGCTATCTTTATCACCCACTTTATTGCATATCTAGTGTTTGGTTCCAGACAGTGCCTTATTTTCAAATGTCACATGCACTTGGATTGTTCATTACTGTTGCTTGTGAGCTACTACCCAATCTAGTAGTGTGGACTTAAATTTCATAATTTGTGATGGGTAAACTATTTCTTGCAACCAAATTTGGTACATATATCAGAGTTTACTTTTTTCATTATTGCTGCCAACATAGTAATAAATTCATCAATATAAACTGATCAAAACATAAAACAAGATGAATATTGCCTTGGTGGGAGACGGCAGACTTGTTAAAAAAAAAAAAAAAGAATATTGGAATATGTAGTGCTGTCAAAAAAAAAAAAAATGGATGTCCACTGATTTCTCCTCGGCTTGTCAGCACTTATTACAGATACGAGGAAAATTTTAAATGTAAATTTGAGTGTAGTATGGCAAAGCATATGGGGTTATAAATGTATCATAGTGGCCGATCTTAACATGTCCACAGCATCACACATTTCTTAAGTTTTATTAGCTTGGCTCTTTATTTTTGATCCTGTCTTCATCACTACCTTTTTAACTGAGCTTGCAGTTTTGGTTGGCATTGTGTAATATTCACTCAGTATTATCTTTTTTTGTTTTTCCCTAACACATGCACGCAGTCCTTTGGTACATCATCATCTGCACTATCATATTTATGTTTAGGTTCTTTACTTCTTTATTCATTGATGCTTTAGGGCTTTTCCCTTCATTTATGTATTAGTGGTCTCTGATCACTGCTGAATTACTGACATAAGTTTAGCATTTGTTATTAACCCTTTGACTGTTTCAGGCCCCTCTCTGAAACTGTCATTCTATGTCGCCAAATATTCAAAAAAAAAAATTATTTTTTCTTATGAAAATGTTAAGATTATTTTTCTGAGTGTTTTAGTCCCAAAAAAAAATTTTTGCCATCGGTACTTACCGAGATATAGAGCCGTGAAGTTTGCAGAAAATGAGCCGCGTATGGCAACAGCGGCGACTGCCGCTCACCCGGTAAACTTTAGTTTACTTGTAATTGAAGGTTTTTTGTTTTTTTCACTATTTTATTTTTTCACATAACTTATGTGGCCTATGAGACCAAAGTATGGTGCAATGTATATATATACACTCGTTGTATACAACACAATAAGCACACAAACATAATTATCAATATATTGTTTACAAAACTTGTTTACAAAAACAAACAAACAATCATCCTCCTCCTCCTCCTCCTCCTTCTCATCCTCCTCCTCCTCCTCCTTCTCCTCCTCCTCCTTCTCCTCCTTCTCCTTCTCCTCCTCCTTCTCCTTCTCCTCCTCCTCCTTCTCCTCCTCCTCTTCTCCTCCTCCTCCTCCTCCTCTTCCTCCTCCTCCTACTACTCTTCCTCCTCCTCCTCCTCCTCCTCCTCCTCCTCCTCCTCCTCCTCTTCCTTCCCTCCTCCTCCTCCTCCTCTTCCTCCCCTCCTCCTCCTCCATTGCTTTTGGTCTCAAACTCCTCCAAATCATGAAATTGATCTTCACTGACACTTCCATCTGTGTTAGAGCATCACTTGGGAAGAGAAGAGTCCCAGATTTGCTGGGGAATCACATATTTCGTACCGCTAGACATGCTGAAAAATGACAACTGAAATGGCATTCCCACAATGCACCACTGGCTCCCCGATTTTTTTTATATGGTGCACACTGACCATGGAGACCCATTCTCTCACATGTGGGCTTACCAGCTTTCTCCTGCTTGATTTGAAGCTGCTAGAATTTATGCGTATAAATACGTCAGAAACATTGGCTCGTAAGACGTATTTATACGTCGGAAACAGTCAAAGGGTTAAATTAGAACTTTCCCCCTTCATTTATGCATAAGGGCTTTTCCCTTTTATTTATACATTAGTTTTTTCTTCCTTGCCTTTTATCCACTTGCAAGACATATGCAGTTTATTTTCACCATTAATTTATAGTATATTGCTTATTTTTAAAATGAAATGCCTATAATTTTTTCTACAAGTAAGTTTGTGGTTGCTGTTGACATAAATTTATTAGTTATCAGAGAAAGGTATTAAACAGACTAGAGGAAAGTAATAGGTGTGACTCTTTGCATGTATTTTGAATGTATTTTTTATCAGCTATTTTGTAGCCACATCAAGACATTTACTCTTAGTAAACTACATGAAAAAAAAGTCTCAAGTTTAATTTCATAAAATATATTGTATAATTATTGGCTATCTAGACATTCAGCCTTTAATGCTTCCTTGTGAGCATAAGAATAATCACAGATTTTCTTTTCTTCTGTACGTATTTCAATTCCTGCCCAAATTTCTTTATCTCATAAGCCCCTCAACATAGCCTCTGTCTCACGTATTAAAAATGCGCTAATTTTTTCTTTAGTTTATTTCTTCGTACACATTGCAGTTCACTCAGTTGTATACTGTACAGTGAACCCTCAACTAACGCTATTAATCCGTTCCTGAGAGCTCATCGTTAGTCAAAATTATCGTTAGTCAAGTTAATTTTCCCCATAAGAAATAATGGAAATCAAATTAATCCATGTAGGACACCCCAAAGTATGAAAAAAAATTGTTTTTACCACATGAAATATTAATTTTAATACACAAACTGAAGAAGACATGCACAGTTACATGACACTTACCTTTATTGAAGATCAGGTGATGATTGATGGGATGGGAGGAGGGGAGAGTGTTGATGGTCTTAGTGTTTAGAAGGGGAATCCCCTTCCATTAGGACTTGAGGTGGCAAGTCCTTTTCTGGGGTTACTTCCCTTCCCTTTAAATCTCTCAAACCAACCTTTGCTGGCCTTAAATTCACTCACATCACCACTAGTTGCTGGCATTTTTTTAATTAAATCGTCATGCAACTTCCTAGCCTTTTCACATATGATCGCTTGAGAGATGCTATCTCCTGCTATCTGTTTTTCGTTTATCCACACCAATAACAGTCTCTCAACATCTTCGAGTACTTGCGATCTCAGTTTCGAAAACCTTTGGCAAGAACAGCTTCCTTGATTGCCGTTTTCTTGCCCACAATAGTAGCGATGGTTGATTCGGGTTTTGTGTACAACCTGGCCAGCTCGGAGACACGCACTCCACTTTCATACTTAGCAATGATCTCTTTCTTCATATCCATAGTAATTCTCACCCTTTTTGCTGTAGGGTTGGCACTAGAAGCTTTCTTGGGCCCATGGTGACTTATTTTGCAGGTGCAATAACTTAAAAGGCTGTGATAATATGAAATGTTCCGATTGTATGCTTGGAAGCGACCGCAGTGGCTGGCTTGTAAACACTGGCCAGAAGTGGATGCGTCTCAGACAGAACGAATAGTGTTGGTCGAGTTTTTTAGCGCTAGTCGAGGCAAAATTTTTGCGTTAAAATGTATTGCTAGTCAGATTTATCGTTAATCGATGCCATCGTTGGTCGAGGGTCCACTGTATATGTAATTTTCCCTAACCCTAAATGTTTCCTAAGCATTCCTTTGAAGGAATTCCTATTTTTACTTTGTTTTTAATGCTTTTTTATTCACTAAAATGTTACCAAATCCTATAGTCTCTTTCAAGGTAATTTGATATTTAATTTGTAAAGTAGTTTGGGTTTCAACAATTTTCTAAAAGCATCTTTATCATGCATCAACACATACCGTACATTCCTATGGTGCATCAACCATTGAAATTCCTATCATACATCAACTATTAAATTCCTATCACTTGTACATCAGCATTTATATACGTGTTCATACAATCACTTATGTTCATGTTTTATGCACTGTCGTGCAAACACGTAGGTAATATTTTATGTTCTTTATGTTCTGTAAGAGTTTGCGCGAAAAAACAAAAGAAAACCAAAGATAACTCTTCCGTACAGTTAAAATTCAGACCATTACAAATTTATCTAATAATACACTATAATACTGTCTTGCATAGTCTCCTCATCTTTACTATATACGTACTGTATATTGTTACAGATCTACTTTCAAGTACATGTGATCCTTGATTTTATAATGGGGTTACGTTCCAACAAACCCATCTTAAGTGGAAAATATAAGTCAGATATGAATATGATATTCTAAATAAATAAGTAAATATACATATAAGTATGTACCGTCACAGAATAAGTAAATCAACAAATAATTACTGTAACTAAATATCGGTACTGAAAAGTAAAAAAAAATTTATACAAGTTACAGACTTGCTGCCTTCATGCTGTGAATTAAATATCATCTCCAAAGTAATTGCTTTTGTGCCATTGTAAAGTTGAAATATCATAAGTTAATCCATCATAAGTCAAGGAGCACCTGTATTGTTTATCACTCATAAATATACGTATATTCTCGGGGTAAATTTTTAAGAAAAATCATTGTTATAATTTGTTTTAGAAATTTTATGTTCCTTTTTCATAGTAATTAATGTCTGCAAACAATATTGTGTGTGTGACACAAATTTGACTTTGTTATTATGTGGATTATAAAGTGCCCTTGTTCTTTGGCCACTGCAGCATCGAGAAAACGTAATCCTGTTTTGTAATTTTTGCAGTTTTTAATGTTAAGCATAAATCAAATTCCTTAATTTATTTAAATTATGTGAACCTAACCAACAGTACCAGTAACCGTGACATAATGCCGAGAAGTTAGCTAGTACGTATATTCGTATTATAGCCTTAGGAGGACAGGTCATTGCTGGTACAGTGCATCATTATGCTGTACTGTCTTAGTACTTTTAATGCTATTGACCTGTTTCACACAGCTGTACTTATAAATATATTATTGATTCTTTGAATTTTGCCAATGTTTCAGAAAGTCCAACAATTTTTAACACCTCCCTCCCTGCCCATAAATGTAGTAATAAGTCAGAAAGTCTGTCTTCAGTGCCTATATCTGTAAGTCATTTTATAGACACAAATTAGTGGTAAATAACTTGCATTATTGGTTGAACCACTCAACCATGAATGTTGATAAAGCCATACATCTATTCCTCTCAGTATTATCCT
>NC_091317.1:15008323-15053323 GCF_038502225.1 Cherax quadricarinatus
GAATATAATGCAGAGAATTCGTAGTTTGGAAGTTAGGAGGAGGTGCGGGATTACCAAAACTGTTGTCCAGAGGGCTGAGGAAGGGTTGAGGTGGTTCGGACATGTAGAGAGAATGGAGCGAAACAGAATGACTTCAAGAGTGTATCAGTCTGTAGTGGAAGGAAGGCGGGGTAGGGGTCGGCCTAGGAAAGGTTGGAGGGAGGGGGTAAAGGAGGTTTTGTGTGCGAGGGGCTTGGACTTCCAGCAGGCATGCGTGAGCGTGTTTGATAGGAGTGAATGGAGACAAATGGTTTTTAATACTTGACGTGCTGTTGGAGTGTGAGCAAAGTAACATTTATGAAGGGATTCAGGGAAACCGGCAGGCCAGACTTGAGTCCTGGAGATGGGAAGTACAGTGCCTGCACTCTGAAGGAGGGGTGTTAATGTTGCAGTTTAAAAACTGTAGTGTAAAGCACCCTTCTGGCAAGACAGTGATGGAATGAATGATGGTGAAAGTTTTTCTTTTTCAGGCCACCCTGCCTTGGTGGGAATTGGCCAGTGTGATAATAAAAAAAATAAAATAAAGAGAAAGGGGACAAAAGAGATTGTAAAAATTATAATGGAATAAGTTTACTGAGAATACCAGGTAAAGTGTATGGTAGGGTTATTATTGAAAGAATTAGAGATAAGACAGAGAGCAGGACTGCTGATGAGCAAAGAGGCTTTAGAATGGGTAGGGGTTGTGTGGATCAAGTGTTTACATTGAAGCAGTATGTATTTAGATAAAGGCAGGGAAGTTTCCAATGCATGTATGGATTCAGAAAAGGCATATAATAGTGGACAGGGGAGCAATGTGGAAGATGTTGCAAGTGTATGGAATAGGTAGCAAGTTACTAAATGCTGTAAGAGAGTTTTATGTCACTATGGTTGTTTAACATATTTATAGATGGGGTTGTAAAAAAAAGTAAATGCTAGGGTGTTAGGGAGAGGGGTGGGATTATATTAAGGGGAATCAAATACAAAATGGGAGTTGACTCAGTTACTCTTTTCTGATGATATTGTGCTTTTGGGGGATTCTAAAGAAAAGTTGCAAAGGTTAGTGGATGAGTTTGTGAGGGTGTGTAAAGGTTGAAAGTGAACATTGATAAGAGTAAGGTGATGAGGGTATCAAACAATTTAGATAAAGAAAAATTGGATATCACATTGGGAGGGAGGGAAATAGTAAGTTTATTCAGGTATATACAAATACAGTTACATGGATTATCATACATAGCAGCATATGTGTAAAGAACCTAGGATATCCCAAAAAAGTCAGTGACTTATTTCCATTGGGGAGTATGGAAGAAGTGAACATTTTCAGATGTTTGGGAGTTGACTTGTCAGGGGATGGGTCTTATGAAAGTTGAGGGTAACCATAGAATTGATGAAGGAAAAAAGGTGAGTGGTGCATTGAGGTATCTGTGGAGACAAAGAATGTTATATATGGAGGCAAAGAAGGGAATGTATGAGAGTATAGTGGTACAAACCCTCTTGTATGGGTGTGAAGCATGGGTTGTAAATGCTGCAGAGAGGAGGCGGACACAGTGGAGATGCATCTAAGGGCAATGTGTGGTGTAAATATTATGCACAGAATTCGTAGTGTGGAAATTGGGATGTATGGAGTTACTAAAAGTATTAGTAGGGCTGAAGAGGGGCTGTTGAGGTGGTTTGGTCATTTAAAGAGAACGGAACAAAGCAGAATGACTTGGAGAGCATATAAATCTGTTGGGGAAGGCGGGGTTGGGGTCAGCCCCGAAAAGGTTGGAGGTTTTGTGGGCGAGGGGCTTGGACTTCCTTCACGCATGCATGAGTGTGCTAGTGAATGGAGACAAATTGTTTTTGGGACTTGATGAGCTGTTGGAGTGTGAGCAGGGCAATATTTTGTGAAGGGATTCAGGGAAACTGGTTAGCCGGACTCGAGTCCTGGAAATGGGAAGTACAATACCTGCACTTTAAAGGAGAGGGTTGGGATATTGGCAGTTTGGAGGGATGTGTAAGTTGTATTTGAGCACCTCTACAAATTATTATTATAATAATCAAGGGGAAGCGCTAAACCCGGAGGATTATAAAGCGCCTGGGGGGGGGATGTGGAAGGCATTCAGGCTTAATTCAGGGAACTGGAGCACAGATCCAATTCCCTAACCAACATCAAGGAACCTTCCTTGAGGGGTCACCTCTACAAAGACAGTGAATGTGTATGTGATGGTGAAAGTTTTTTCTTTTTGGGTTTTCCTTTCTTTTTGGGTCACCCTGCCTTCATGGGCAATGGCTGTTAAAAAAAAAAAATTACATAATAATTAAGGGGGGGTGCTAAACCTGTAGGGATTATACAGCACCTGTGGGGGGGGGGAGTAATAGAAGGTATTTAAGCTCAATTCAGGGAATTGGAGCACAGATCCAATTCTCTAAATCAAGAGTCCTTCACCAGCATCAAGGAACCTCCCTTTGAGGGGTTAAGATATCTACAAATGTTAAATTGTGTTAATCTTGGTGTGCATGTTACCAGCCAAGATCCCATTGATTTTAGAGCCTGCCCGATAAAGGGTTAAATTATTACTATTATAATCATAGATAAATGCTCGACACATAGTGGTCACACAGTGCCTGGGGAATGAGGCTTAATCCATGGAGAGGGCAGCTCAAATTCTAGAAAACCTGCCTTCAGCATCAATTCACATCCTTAAAGGGATACACTATGTAATGTACAAGAACAGGCTTCCTCAGGATTTAAACATAAGATTACTGGAATAATAGGTCTGTAATTAATTTCCCTGGCTCCCCTCAAGGAAGGTTTCTTGATGCTGGTGATGGGGCTCTTCATCCAAGGAATTGGATTTTCTTCCTTGGATCAAACCTGATTACCTCCCAGTCCCAAGGTCCTTTACAACCCCTATGAGTTTAGCACTTCTCCTAAATCTAATAATTCCCCATTTAGTCTTGGAACGAGAGAGCTCTCGCAAATTATTATAATCGGATAAAGTGCTAAACCTACAAGGGTCGTGTAGCACTCTCACAGACAAAAATTACGTAAATGGTGTACAGGTACAACAGCTTGTGTTAATTAGTACTGAAATGAGACCCCAAGACTGGTCAACAGGGAAGCCAAATTCTGAAACACAAATTCCACCTAAAAAAGTAATTACTGTTCAGGATAATACAAGCTCATTTAGAATTTGCAGACTTTTATTAAGGATAGGTAGTGAAGTGGTGACTCCTGCTACAGTTTTGGGAACTGGACATGTCCTTGACAGCAGTAGTGCATAGGGATTTAGTGCTAAATTTTGAGGATCAAACAATTTGTTTAATAACTTAGAATTCAATACCATGCTTAAAAATACTGTACTTAAAAATAAAAGGGTTCACCTACCAAGCATCCTTTATTAGATTTTATTGTAAAAGAATACTCAAATTTTTCTTATTTGAGCTCTATTACAGTATTCAAAAATCTCTCAGATTTGGAAAATAATTTCAGTTCAAAAAGCATCTACAAAACTGGTAAGTCCAAATAAAATTTGGAAGAATTCTTTTTACATCTGTTCTATAGTAAAAGAGTTCTAAAATAAAATGATAAGTCCCTCATTTCAACTGTGGTAAGTTTTATAAAAAAGAAAATTACATAAAACCTGGCAGGAGAACCTCAAATTTCAGAAAGTAATAAGCGGCTTATGGCCATTTAAAGAAATAAATGGTAATGAGCTGTGCTTAACCAAGTTGGGTCTTAGCATATCTGTTGATCAACTTTTAGTGGATTTCTTTGGACAAGGTGAATAACAAAATGTACAGTACACGAACTAAACCAA
This sequence comes from Cherax quadricarinatus, assembly GCF_038502225.1. NCBI lineage: Eukaryota > Metazoa > Arthropoda > Malacostraca > Decapoda > Parastacidae > Cherax > Cherax quadricarinatus. The sequence continues at coordinate 15,012,142 of NC_091317.1, forward strand.
TGCATGACAGAACTAGGTTTTATAACAAATGCTAAGAACCAACTTATGATTCACCGTTAGTAATACAGCAATTGAACTCTAGCCTTCTCCAACACTACAAAAATTTTCAAGCAAGATCAATTGATTACATGCAGCAGAGACCATACTAAGAGTAATTTGAGGTAAGCCAGAAAGCCACCCTTGTATTCTCTATAATGACTAATATACCTTAAATCAATTTTGGTCATTAGAGAGAGAATTCCACTCATTCAATTTTAAAAATAATTACTCCCTCTCTGCAAGTACTGTAAGCACTTAAATGTTAATGGATAGAGTATATGCCTGATCATTGAGTGATTTCATCATGCAGGTGAAAATTATTAACCTATATATTAACACACCCATTACTGAAGACTTCAAAAGACTAGAACTTCAAGCACTGATTTGTTTTATTACTTATATTTCCAATACAATTATAAAACTGATGGCTTAAGATTTCTACCTTCTAAATTATATTCACTATGTTACACTAAGGATAATATATCGAAGAATGTTGTAGTGTCTGAGCCTTACTGAACAGCCAATTTTAAAACAAATCTGGTTATTTGGTTTCTTTAGATCTAAGAAAATCACACCATAAATAAATTCAGAGAAATGACTTAAAAGCATTCACTTTCATTTATGACAGTCTCACTCCAAACACACCAGTCAGGATTTGAACTAAATAAAAAGATTAGTACAATAAATTATCTTGACCATGCTCATCAGCTGAATTCCTGAAAGTGTATATAGCACTACAGGCTCTGGTTTCTTGTAATTCTCCATTATAAGTCACTGTATGGTATGAAACGGAGTAAAAGATACAATTGGGCAAGTAAAGTGCAATCAAGCAAATGGCACTAAGAGGTGTGAGATTCTGCAAGACTTTCAAGAATCTGAAACTCTCAATGAATGCTCTTATGACAGCTACCTCCCATTTAAAAAATGTTTTCATTTTTCAAAATATTAATTATATAATATATATTTAGTGAAAGAAAAGTATAAGGCAAATTTACATTCCAGTACAAAAGATGAAACTATCTCGAGGTAACATCACCAAAACCTTCATTGGTCTACCATAAAAATGTGAAAAAATGCTCATACCAAGCTATATCCAACTACATCCCATCCAACTTAGTGTATGTGATTACTGACACTGCAAGCAGCACTGATGTATCCTGAGCTGGCAGACATAAGCCTCTCATTTATTTCATTATTGGTGGCTACATGCACGTATAGATTAATTTTGGCTTTGTTCACCTATCTTTATTTAAAGGATAAACAATACAGTACAGTACATAATTTTTGATGCTCTTTAGAGTGCAGAAACCAATTTGCTGTAAAGTGTGTGAAAAAGAACTTTACTTTGAGAACAGGTTGCCAACTAACTGATGCAGCTTCTAACATTTTTTGTAACATCTTTTTTATGTCATAAGTGTGAGTTACGGATTAGCCACCTCATATATGCTATTACTAGGTTTCATTGCTTACATCTATAAATGTCCTGATATTGCATCTGATAGTGTTATGTAAGATTCCTAATTTCATCCATCAACAGTAGTCCACTTTATAGTAGCATCAACCCCCCCCCCCCCCCCCAAAAAAAAATCCATGAAAGGGAAGAAATAGTAAAGAAAATATAATTAAAATATAGAAAATATGTAGATCCTACAAACTGGTATACAGAAAATTCATGTAAAACTCCAGCAATGTAGAGTATGACATAATGTGATAAACATGTAAATAAGCTATACAGACATTTATGATATTCATCCTACAAAATATTGGTAGAATATTACAAAAAATAATTAAAGCCTAAATAGATTACAATTATCAGAAGTAACAGTATTAGACTGGAATTAAAATACATCATTGCCTATGAAATTCTTGATGCCACAGGCAAATACTTATTCATCTTAAATATCAAAGAAAATATTGCTAAAATACTCGAGACATCATATTGCATGTCTTTGCTTTGAAAAGATTATATGATTATCGCAGAGCATTGTTATGAAATCACCAATGTAATGATACTTTTAATATATCATCAGATAGTGTCGATGCCATTTTCCTGAAATACTGTATTGTAAGGCAAAGAAGCACCCAAAAACAATTATTTTCAGCTGACATATTTACCAAGGCTAGATAAAAATTCCTAGGAGAAAAAAAATTAGTATATTCTGAAAGTTACGTATAAACGATCATTCAAGTCTTCACAATATATTCAAAAAGCAAAGCCCACATGGTTCAAATAGCGCCGGAATAAATTTAAAGAATGCACAGTACAGTACACTAACTCATACTTAGGTGTTAACTTCAGATGATCCTTCATTCCGTCCTGGACCATTATCATGACTGTCATCGAGTGTGACTTGATAATGTTAAGACGGAGCAAAACACTGTCTCAAGTTTCGCCTCCTAACTGTGGGATGGTTGTGAATTATTCTTTACAGTACAGTACATGATACTGCAATGAAAAGTAAACTACAATTCCTCTAGATTTTTTAATAAAACATGCTTTATGTTTAACTTTCTTCAAATTTATGAATAAAAATAATTTGTAAAAGTGAAAAAAAAAATTTTTTTTTAAATACTGAATAAAAATTATGTCCACTTTAGTGTGCAGCATGTACACTTAGTGCAATCTTTCTCATGAATAACTACAATTTAAAAAATACCTGTATAAGACTAATTGTGATATATAAATTTTACTAATTTATATTAGACATTTTAATTCTTGATGAGGTACTTTTCTAACAGTGACTATGTATACTAAATTATGGTAGTATAAAAAAAAGTTTACTAATTTATTGTTTAATCCATATGTTATGGAATCTGCTGGAAGAACTCATCATGAGGCTATGGAGTTAAATCCATCATTATGAGTCAATACTCATGTCCTATAAGTAAAGCAATAGTCCTGATCACAACTGCCAAAAAATTTACATCCACTAGGTAATATTTCAAAACTGCATTACTACCTTTTAACTTGCATATTATTCACCCTTCTTTTATTGGCCAACAGGGCCTCAGGAATATTGTAATTAGTAAAATATGAATGAAACACACTGGAAAAATATTACCTGTTTTTCTCCCATGAAACAGGAAAGAAAAACAAAAATTAAACCAGTACATAAAATTCATAATCAGTAGCATAATGACTTAGTAATAGTGAAGCTGCCATTGTTAAAAAAAAATTCTTACTTATAAAACTTGAGCTCAGAATCAACACAATCTTTAAACAAGTCATCCATCTCTGACAACCTCTCTGGATCAAAGCTCTGAAGACATGCTTCAGTTTCTTGAACACACTTTCTCTCAAGGTCCCGCAAAGTATCAACGATGTTCCCACCATTCTCAGTAGCAGCCTGTTGACGGCGGTACAGTAAGTGGCTTCTATTGACTTTCTTGGAAAATCGAGGAGTAACCTGAAAATGTAAATACATATAGTAAAATCCTTTGATTTACACTTAAGTACTGCACATCACAGTTGCCAAAACATCTTTGGAGTAAGGATTACAACACGTGAAAATGCTTCCATAAGCTGGAAGGATTAATAAATGTAACTGGGAAAAACGTGGATGAAACAGAATTAGCAAGATAGAGGAATTATTAGTAGTGGAGACATATTCTGATATGAATTGAGATACACAACAATAAGACATGAGAACTGGAAGACATTTCAGTTTATTCTGGAGCATTATAAAATAGCAGATGATACAAGACAAATAAGCCCAGTCAAGTCAAAGCAGGAGGAGGTAAGGCGACAGCCAAGGACAGGTTTAGTGTTTGACAATATATTGGGAGAGATGACATGTGATACCTTATGGTTGCCTTCATCTGTAAAGATTTTAGTAAGCTATACCTCCCTCCCCATCTTTCACTTGTATGCATGCGAGCTTGTTCTGGCTTATGTACGTACATACACACTCGTTGCTTCTCACACTTGCTTGCTCTTCTCTCAGCTCGCACTATTTTACTTACACTTTTGCATGCTCTCGCTTTTTTTCTTTTTTTGGGGGGGTGGGGCAGATTGGAAGGAGTTATAGAACTCCTCAATGAGGCAAGTTCACTGTAGACCACCCAGGGCACTGAATTTAGTAGTAATGCAAGTAGTAATACAGTGCTGTGGCTGCCAATGGCCACTGAATGATAGATCTGAAACTTCAGTTGATCCTGAGCCACCCAGGACACAGTATTTGGCAATAACATTAGTAGTAATACTAACAAATATTTTAAAATACAGTGGAACCTCTACTTGCGAGCATGTCCACGTGCGAGTTTTTCCAAATACGAGCAGTCGATGGGTCGATTTTTTGCTTCCATACGCGAGCAGACCTCAAGACAGGTTCCTTGACACTGGTGAGGAGCTCTTGCTCTTGATCTCGGGAATTGTATCTCATTTGTTTGTTGGACTATCTTATTGAAACTTGGGCAATGTATGATGGAAAGATGCTTCTTAAGGTATACCAAAAATGACAGAAATCTAAACATAAATAATGGAGTTCACTTCACAGCAATTAGCCACCCCTTAGTGGTAATTTCGAATGGTTTTTATGGTTGCATTCTCGTTTTTTTGGTCTCATTTAATAGAATGGAAGATAAATTACAGAAATAGATATGATTTTGATTGCTTTCAAGACGAAAAGTACCTTGAAATAGAGCACGACCTAGGAGAAATGGTCCATTGCTTGGCTGTTTCAGTGTAAACAAATGACGTCACAGTAAATCTTATATTTTTTTGTGAATAAAAATTACAAATTATTTATATAATAATAATGATGATGAAAGAAATCTAAGCATAAATAATGGAGCTCACTTCTCAGCAATTAGTCACCCCTTAGTGGTATTTTCGTATGGATTTATGGTTGTATTCTCGTTTTTTTGGTCTCATTTGATAGAATGGAAGATATATTACAGAAATAGATATGATTTTGATTGCTTTCATGACGAAAAGTGCCTTGAAAGAGCTCAACCTAGGAGAAATGGTCCATTGCTTGGCTGTTTCAGTGTAAACGAATGACGTCACTGTCCATTCCAATATGCAGTCGTGAATTGGTTGGCACTTTGGAGGGATATGTTGTGTATCTTTATATGTGAATGTGGCAGATGTTGCAGGTGTATGGTGTAGGTTACTGAAAGCAGTGAAGAGTTTTTACGAGGATAGTGAGGCTCAAGTTAGAGTATGTAGGAAAGAGGGAAATTATTTCCCAGTAAAAGTAGGCCTTAGACAAGGATGCGTGATGTCACCATGGTTGTTTAAATACATTTATAGATGGGGTTGTAAAAGAAGTAAATGCCAGGGTCTTGGCAAGAGGCATGGAGTTAAAAGATAAAGAATCAAACATAAAGTGGGAGTTCTCACAGTTGCTCTTTGCTGATGACACTGTGCTCTTGGGAGATTCTGAAGAGAAGTTGCAGAGGTTGGTGGATGAATTTGGTAGGGTATGCAAAAGAAGAAAATTAAAAGTGAATACAGGAAAGAGTAAGGTTATGAGGATAACAAAAAGATGAGGTGATGGAAGATTGGATATCAAATTGGAGGGAGAGAGTATGGAGGAGGTGAATGTATTCAGATATTTGGGAGTGGACGTTTTTTTTTTTTTTTTTTTTCAACAAGTCGGCCGTCTCCCACCGAGGCAGGGTGACCCAAAAAAGAAAGAAAATCCCCAAAAAGAAAATACTTTCATCATCATTCAACACTTTCACCACACTCGCACATTATCACTGTTTTTGCAGAGGTGCTCAGAATACAACAGTTTAGAAGCATACACATATAAAGATACACAACATATCCCTCCAAACTGCCAATATCCCAAACCCCTCCTTTAAAGTGCAGGCATTGTACTTCCCATTTCCAGGACTCAAGTCCGACTATATGAAAATAACCGGTTTCCCTGAATCCCTTCACTAAATATTACCCTGCTCACACTCCAACAGATCGTCAGGTCCCAAGTACCATTCGTCTCCATTCACTCCTATCTAACACGCTCACGCACGCTTGCTGGAAGTCCAAGCCCCTTGCCCACAAAACCTCCTTTACCCCCTCTCTCCAACCCTTTCGAGGACGACCCCTACCCCGCCTTCCTTCCCCTATAGATTTATATGCTTTCCATGTCATTCTACTTTGATCCATTCTCTCTAAATGACCAAACCACCTCAACAACCCCTCTTCTGCCCTCTGACTAATACTTTTATTAACTCCACACCTTTTCCTAATTTCCACACTCCGAATTTTCTGCATAATATTTACACCACACATTGCCCTTAAACAGGACATCTCCACTGCCTCCAACCGTCTCCTCGCTGCTGCATTTACCACCCAAGCTTCACACCCATATAAGAGTGTTGGTACTACTATACTTTCATACATTCCCTTCTTTGCCTCCATAGATAACGTTTTTTGACTCCACATATACCTCAACGCACCACTCACCTTTTTTCCCTCATCAATTCTATGATTAACCTCATCCTTCATAAATCCATCCGCCGACACGTCAACTCCCAAGTATCTGAAAACATTCACTTCTTCCATACTCCTCCTCCCCAATTTGATATCCAATTTTTCTTTATCTAAATCATTTGACACCCTCATCACCTTACTCTTTTCTATGTTCACTTTCAACTTTCTACCTTTACACACATTCCCAAACTCATCCACTAACCTTTGCAATTTTTCTTTAGAATCTCCCATAAGCACAGTATCATCAGCAAAAAGTAACTGTGTCAATTCCCATTTTGAATTTGATTCCCCAAAATTTAATCCCACCCCTCTCCCGAACACCCTAGCATTTACTTCCTTTACAACCCCATCTATAAATATATTAAACAACCATGGTGACATTACACATCCCTGTCTAAGACCTACTTTTACCGGGAAGTAGTCTCCCTCTCTTCTACACACCCTAACCTGAGCCTCACTATCCTCATAAAAACTCTTTACAGCATTTAATAACTTACCACCTATTCCATATACTTGCAACATCTGCCACATTGCTCCTCTATCCACTCTATCATATGCCTTTTCTAAATCCATAAATGCAATAAAAACTTCCCTACCTTTATCTAAATACTGTTCACATATATGCTTCAATGTAAACACTTGATCTACACATCCCCTACCCACTCTGAAACCTCCTTGCTCATCCGCAATCCTACATTCTGTCTTACCTCTAATTCTTTCAATTATAACCCTACCGTACACTTTTCCTGGTATACTCAGTAAACTTATTCCTCTATAATTTTTACAGTCTCTTTTGTCCCCTTTCCCTTTATATAAAGGGACTATACATGCTCTCCGCCAATCCCTAGGTACCTTCCCCTCTTTCATACATTTATTAAACAAAAGTACCAACCACTCCAACACTATATCCCCCCCTGCTTTTAACATTTCTGTCATGATCCCATCAGTTCCAGCTGCTTTACCCCCTTTCATTCTACGTAATGCCTCACGTACCTCCCCCACACTTACATTCTGCTCTTCTTCACTCCTAAAAGATGGTATACCTCCCTGACCAGTGCATGAAATTACTGCCTCTCTTTCTTCCTTAACATTTAAAAGTTCCTCAAAATATTCTCGCCATCTACCTAATACCTCCATCTCCCCATCTACTAACTCCCCTACTCTGTTTTTAACTGACAAATCCATACTTTCCCTAGGCTTTCTTAACTTGTTTAACTCACTCCAAAATTTTTTCTTATTTTCATTAAAATTTCTTGACAGTGCCTCTCCCACTCTATCATCTGCTCTCCTTTTGCACTCTCTCACCACTCTCTTTACCTTTCTTTTACTCTCCATATACTCTGCTCTTCTTATAACACTTCTGCTTTGTAAAAACCTCTCATAAGCTACCTTTTTCTCTTTTATCACACCCTTTACTTCATCATTCCACCAATCACTCCTCTTTCCTCCTGCCCCCACCCTCCTATAACCACAAACTTCTGCCCCACATTCTAATACTGCATTTTTAAAACTATTCCAACCCTCTTCAACCCCCCCACTACTCATCTTTGCACTAGCCCACCTTTCTGCCAATAGTCGCTTATATCTCACCCGAACTTCCTCCTCCCTTAGTTTATACACTTTCACCTCCCTCTTACTTGTTGTTGCCACCTTCCTCTTTTCCCATCTACCTCTTACTCTAACTGTAGCTACAACTAAATAATGATCCGATATATCAGTTGCCCCTCTATAAACATGTACATCCTGGAGCCTACCCATCAACCTTTTATCCACCAATACATAATCTAATAAACTACTTTCATTACGTGCTACATCATACCTTGTATATTTATTTATCCTCTTTTTCATAAAATATGTATTACTTATTACCAAATCTCTTTCTACACATAGCTCAATTAAAGGCTCCCCATTTACATTTACCCCTGGCACCCCAAATTTACCTACTACTCCCTCCATAACATTTTTACCCACTTTAGCATTGAAATCCCCAACCACCATTACTCTCACACTTGATTCAAAACTCCCCACGCATTCACTCAACATTTCCCAAAATCTCTCTCTCTCCTCTACACTTCTCTCTTCTCCAGGTGCATACACGCTTATTATAACCCACTTTTCACATCCAATCTTTATTTTACTCCACATAATCCTTGAATTAATACATTTATAGTCCCTCTTTTCCTGCCATAGCTTATCCTTCAACATTATTGCTACTCCTTCTTTAGCTCTAACTCTATTTGAAACCCCTGACCTAATCCCATTTATTCCTCTCCACTGAAACTCTCCCACCCCCTTCAGCTTTGTTTCACTTAAAGCCAGGACATCCAGCTTCTTCTCATTCATAACATCCACAATCATCTCTTTCTTATCATCTGCACAACATCCACGCACATTCAGACTTCCCACTTTGACAATTTTCTTCTTCTTATTCTTTTTAGTAATCTTTACAGGAAAAGGGGTTACTAGCCCATTGTTCCCGGCATTTTAGTTGACTTTTACAACACGCATGGCTTACGGAGGAAAGATTCTTATTCCACTTCCCCATGGATATAAAAGGAAAAGTAATAAGACCAAGAACTATTAAGATAAAATCAAAGAAAACTCAGATGAGTGTGTATAAATAAATGTGTACATGTATGTGTAGTGTGACCTAAGTGTAAGTAGAAGTAGCAAGACATACCTGTAATCTTGCATATTTATGAGACAGACAAAAGACATCAGCAATCCTACCATCATGTAAAACAATCACAGGCTTTCGTTTTACACTCACTTGGCAGGACGGTAGTACCTCCCTGGGTGGTTGCTGTCTACCACCCTACTACCATTACCAATAACAGTCTCTCAACATCTTCTATCACTTGCGATCTCAGTTTCGAAAACATAGTTGCACCTTTGGCAAGAACAGCTTCCTTGATTGCCGTTTTCTTGGCCACAATAGTAGCGATGGTTGATTGGGGTTTTGTGTACAGCCTGGCCAGCTCGGAGACATGCACTCCACTTTCATACTTAGCAATGATCTCTTTCTTCATATCCATAGTAATTCTCACCCTTTTTGCTGTAGGGTTGGCACTAGAAGCTTTCTTGGGGCCCATGGTGACTTATTTTGCAGGTGCAATCACTAAAAAGGCTGTGATAATATGAAATGTTCCGATTGTATGCTTGGAAGCGACCGCGGTGGCTGGCTGGCTTGTAAACACTGGCCAGAAGTGGACGCGTCTCAGACGGAAGGAATAGTGTTGGTCGAGTTTTTTAGCGCTAATCGAGGCAAAATTTTTGCGATAAAATGTATCGCTAGTCAGATTTATCGTTAATCGATGCCATCGCTGGTCGAGGGTCCACTGTATGATATTAGCGAAATTATTAATGAAGAATTTTGCCCGGTGTCCAGACAAACTCTCGTCCACCGCCGACACCGCCCATACCACTACATGAATGACTTATTTTATTCATTCTAGAGTATATATTATGTTTCTATGTTATTCATATTGTTTGTTATGTCATACTAGATGAACTGTGATAGATAAATAAGCAGTATAGATGATATTAGCGAAATTATTCATGAAGAATTTTGCCCGGTCTCCAGACAAACTCTCGTCCACCGCCGACACCGCCCATACCACTACATGAATGACATATTTTATTCATTCTAGAGTATATATCAGGTTTCTATGTTATTTATATTGTTTATTATGTCATATTAGATGAAGTGAGATAGATAAATAAGCCGTAGAATTGATATTAGCGAAATTAATGAAGTACAGAATTCCACTGGAACGGATTAATTGCATTTCAATTAATTTAAATGAGGAAAATTGATTCTGCAAATGAGCAAATCCAGTTGTGAGCAAGGTCATGGAACGGATTAAACTCGCAAGTAGAGGTTCCACTGTATAACATGTGACTATAAATATGAATACCAAAAACACCTAAATGCTGTTCTTCTAAATGTGGGTGTATAAACACACAAGCATTCATATGCTTATTTTGTGCATAAAAATATTACAGCTAAGGTCTTGCCTTTGCAGGATCCTCCTCATCAGGAATCTTGGGGCTCTGGATATGTGGAGAGATCTTGACATTGTTGGTGAAGATGAATGGCTTAAACACTGAACGCTGAGGATCAGGTGTTCCGGTGAACCAATGGCAACTGGGTCGTCCAGAACCATGACTGATGACAGACACCTATAAAAGATCAAAGAACACCATACAAGCTGGAAGGTATTAAAATAACTATAATACATATATTTTTGGCTATCATATACCCAGGAATTTAGCATATGCACATGCATGTCCACATACATAGGCATATAGAAAGCATGCCCACATACATAAACATACAGCAGGCATGCACGCGCACACACACACTAATAATTACAAATCAGCTGTTGAATTCAGATAAAGAAGACTTGTTATAATTTCACTGAAAAATATACAAGTCTCTTCATACTTGCAGAATATTTTTAAGAGTGCAGTAGTAATTTACTGAATAACAGTAATTAAAAGTAATCAGAGGGCCTTTGATGTTGACTATCAGTAATATACACCAGTGTCACAACAAAGTTAAAGTGAGCATGGCTAATCTATATGCCACACAGTCACCCTGACAAAAACAACCCTAAATGGTAAAGCCCTTTCCCTGTGTATCCATAACTTTTTCTACTGCTCTATCCTATCCCAGGTCTTTTCTCTCCTCATTCTTTCCATACTTCTAGGGCCTAACACAAAAAAAAAAAATTCTAAATGTTAAATTTCTATCAGTGCAGGGGTGGGTGCATAAAAATTTACATAAAAATATGACTTTAATGAAGATTTTTTATGTAGAAAATAAGTTTGTCGAAAGTTGAATAACAAAATGCAGTATGATAAAACCTAATGTAGTAGTTTTTTATCTTGTAAATATTCTTAATAAAAATGGGATACTACAAAAACTTTCATGTACCATGCAAGATATTGCAACGTTAGAACAAATGAAGTTCATATGGCTATTATATTCATGGGGTAACTACTACATACACAGCACCTCCTATCTTTTGCACCTAAAGAACAAGATAAAATCAGGTTTGATCCAAGGAAGTGTAGCTCCAAGTCCTTGGATAGAATCCATCACCGATATACAAGCACCATATGGATTTTTAGCTCATGGGGGAGTGCTAAACCCATAGGGGTCATATAGTGCCTTGGGGAATGGGAAGTCATCAGAGTAAGTCCAAGGTAAGGGAGGGTAGCTCCAGTTCTTTGGATCAAGAGCCCTTCACTAGCATCAAGGCACCTACCTCTCTTGAAGGTGGCACCACCTACTTCAAGCTTAAATTCTCATTATGAGAGTAAGGTACACTTCCATCTTATGTACAGTATATATGTACATAGTTCATTTATGAGATCTAAAACAGCATTCACAAGCTCTCTCTTAAAACTCACCATACTACCAGCAGTAGGATGATCGTGATCTAAGCCACGACAAATTCCAGATTCCTTGTTGCGTAGGATCTCAAACATTTGTGTCAAGGTAAAGTCACCTGTCAATGATCCAGAGAAGACTGTACTATTCTAATCCAAAGTTATCCATGACATCACACTTTTCAGTAGCTAGACTTCATGATCAACAGTGCAGTCATATAATACAGTACAATAAATTATATAAATTTAAGGAAAAGCATTAACTTTGTATTTTATACCAACACCACATTAAATTTAACAATTTTTGACCCCTATGAAGTGTTTATGATTAAAATGGTTCTCAGCTGAAAGTATAATTAAAATTTTGTACAATGACCTATGTCTATCTGCTGCAGTACACCACCCCATCCAGCATGAAGTCAAGCCATATCGCTTAACTTACTCAAAATACTCAAATTTTGCCAAACAAAATTTGAGTACACACGAATTACTTAAATTACAATATTTATGTTCTAGCATGAGTATCAAAAGATCCAGTCACAATGAACATCAGCAAAGTCCACAGATTCATCACTGCTCATGCACAGAAATAAACAATGTTTCAAAACAAATTAAAATCTTATAAAAACATTTTCAGTACTGTAACACTTATGCTGAAGAACATACACTATTTACTGTACTGTATATTAAAAAAGTCAATATTTGGAAAGAACAAAAAAAAAAAAAAAAAAGTATAGTAGCATATATTAACATCGAGTACAGTAATCTTCAAGAAAAATAAACTATCAAAATATGGCATAAATAAACCCAAATTAATAAAATAAAACTGATGAGTAGGGTATACAGTATTTCAGCCTACTTCCAAGGCCCTCTTCAGCAGACTGACTGCAATAGGCTGAAATACAGAGTACTGTATTCTGCTTTATTTTACCCATGTGGACATCTTGTGCACTTGATCAGTCTTTAGTATGCTTGTACATTACAATAAGCCCAATCTGGATTTGAACACATTCCAGTTCCCAACAATACTGTGTATGATTTATATATAACAAGCCTGTACTACTTTCCAATTGTGGAAAAAAAAAAAGTGTACAGAAAGCTTCTAAAGTTTTCGTGAGACATTTGCCATGATCAGTGGAAATCACTGAATCAAATGTAGCTGTGATTCATCAACTCTAGCACCAATTCTACTGCTACAGCAAAATATGCTTAAGCTTCAACTTTGTTCTGAAAAGTGCTAATTTGTTCGGTAACATTCAGTGATATGACATAATTGGTGGATCAGGATCTTTTCAGTTATAATACTAACACTGAAAACAAAATACTAATAATAATATATAACAATGGTTAAGATGTGCTGTAACTTGAAGTTAACATGGTGTACTGAGCAAGTCTAGGAAATATATGCAAATGTTTATAAAATGTTTTCTTTGGGATGAAGTGTTTAATCAAGCCCTCTGCAACAGATGCAAAAACAACAAACTGAGAGTAAGCATGTCTTTAGGAAATGTATTTGATGAACACGACATTCATGCAACATGTGGGTACCTTTACTGTAGAAACAATTTCCCAGCCAGTGGCTTCATCAGTCCAATACAGAGGAAAAAAAAAAACTGTGGAAGATGTGAAGGAGTTTGAGGTAATCAGTGCTTCAGCCTTGGATGAAGAGTTTAGTCCATCAACTTGATAAAAATATGCCATATGCTCGGAAGAGGGGCTTGTATAGTGGAAACAGGCAAGGTGAAGCAGTTAAGAGGTGGCATCACTAGTGGACAGAATCCACTAGTGGATGTAGACCATGCCAAGCTGCCTCCAACTGCTTCACCTAAGCTGTCTCCAGTATATAAACCCCTTCTCCTTTCATATAATGTATATTTATCAAGACTGATGGGCTGTACTTCTATCAAAACTGATAAACTTAACACCATCTCCAGGCTGAAGAGCTGGTACCTCAAACTCCTTTACATCTTCCTCGTTTTTTTCTCTGTGTTGAACTGACAAAGCCACTGGTTGGAGAAACGTCTCTACAATAAAGAAACCCAAGTGTTGCACAAGTATCTCATTCATCAACTTATCTGTTTCCTAAACCATTTATATAATACTATATCAGATAGCTAAAAGCATTTCCCACAATATTAAATCTACACTTGCATTCCATTTACAATCTTAAATGCAGTGGACCCCCGGTTTACGATATTATTTCATTCCAGAAGTATGTTCAGGTGCCAGTACTAAACGAATTTGTTCCCATAAGGAATATTGTGAATTAGATTAGTCCATTTCAGACCCCCAAACATACACGTACAAACGCACTTACATAAATACACTTACATAATTGGTCGCATTGGGAGCTGATCGTAAAGCGGGGGTCCACTGTACAATCTGCCAACCCGTTTCTTAGTTTTATGAAACGCTGCTTGTCACATATTTGGAAATTAATAAAAGTAAGCTACAGCTAAATTTTTTTACTGTATACTATGTATATTGAATTTATGCAGGTACGTATGTCATACTTTTATAGCTCAAACTTGCCAGCTTTGCTTTTCTGTCAAAATAATTTTGCCAAACATGGTAAGTTATATTCATGTTCTATACCTCTTTAAATATCAGCCATATCACAAAATTACATTTCACTGATGTTAACAGCCACTAAATTTGGGCCAATTTTAGATAGGTTAAACAGGATTAAACTACAGTAGGGCCCCGCCTTACGGCATTCTGCTAATACAGCAATTTCAAATTATGACCAAAATTTGCTAAACGGCAAGCGGTCTTTCAAATACAGTGCACCCCACCCAGTTTGTTTACATTCTCTGTGAGCACATCTCTCTATTATGTCTGGAAATTTTCCAAAATTTCAAGTGTTTTAAAGTTATTGAGTATTTTATATGTATGTACTCTGATAATTATACTTATGTGTACCTGCACCTAAATATACTTATACACTGTGCTGACATGCAGGTACACATTAAAATCACTAAGAGTCTCGCTACTTACAGGTCCGCCATCACAAATCCGGCAATCAGTTATTCGGTTCCTTCAGTTATTCGGCACTAATTTTGGCTAGCATAATTTCAAATTTCCAGGGTCGCCACACCAACCTGCTGGTACTGTTTGGTGGCGCTACTTGCTGCATAAGTCATTCCAATTTCTTTTTCTCCATTTATTGTTTTAACCTGCTTACTTTTAGCCCTAGCCATGGTTCCAATGAATAAAAGAAATGCTTCTCATTATGTAAAGCACCTACACAGTACATTATCCATTAAAGATAAGGTGGCTTTGAAGCCACTGTCGGTTGCCATGAGCTCAGTCTCATGAAGCAGGAGAATATGCTTTATTATTATGCTAATATCAACACTACAGCTTATTTGCCTATCACAATTGATCTAATATGACATAAGAAACAATATAAATAACATAAAACATGTTAAATACTCCAGAATGAATAATATTTGGCATAACACAGAGCAGTTCGACGGAGGTATGAAGAGGATATGGAATACAAATACCATTCTCCTATTCCTGTCTTGGGGGCTTATATTAGAGAAAACGGAGTATAGCACAGGGTTAACTGTGATATACACTCGTACTGCACCATAAACATGAAACATAAAAAGTTATTTTCTCTCTATAGATTATCACACATAGCAGCATATGTGTAGAGAACCTAGGATAACCCAAAAAAGTCAACGTGGCTTATTTTTAGTACCTGGCTTGGGTTAGCCATATATGATTTTTGGTAAATATTCGATTCCCAGCCAGGGTAGAAACATTAGGCGTGTTTCTTTACACCTGTTGTCTATGTTTACCCATCAGTAAATGGGTACCTGGGTGTTAGCCGACTAGTGTGGGTGTTATCCTGGGACACTGACCTAATTTTCTTGAAATACTCTGCATAACAAGCGGCTTTCTATACAGTAGTATGTCACTGATGTCAGCTAGGCCTGTATACCTTGTACATGTACGTGTAGTAATTATTATTATTATAAAGATATTATATTAGATTATTATTATTATTATTATTATTATTATTTTCTCAGTTGTTTGTTGGGTTATCTTATTCAAACTTGGGCAATGTATGATGGAAAGATACTTCTTCACGTACACCAAAAATGAAAGAAATCAGACCATAAATAGCGGAGTTCACTTCTCAGCCATTAGCGGCCGCTTAGCGGTATATTTTTGTATGGTTGTTATGGTTATATTCTCATTTTTTCGGTCTCATTTGATAGAATGAAAGATATATTACAGAAATAGATATGATTTTGATTGCTTTCATGACGAAAAGTACCTTGAAATTGCGCTCACAGTAGCGAAAATGTTCTATTCTTTAGCGAAGCTCAAGAGTAAACAAATGACGTCACCGTCCAATACCTGTCCGCCTGCCAGTCTAAATTCCAGTACGCTGTCAAGAATGAGTTGACATTATTTATACAATTATTACAATAATGCAGTAGTCTGCATAACAGTAAATCTTCTATTTTTTTGTGAATAAAAATTCCAAATGGTAAGCAAGAGTAATATAAGAGGGGCCTGTAGCCATGACTAATGAACAGAGAAAATGTTATTTTAGTGCCAGGAATGTCTGCATTGTTTATTCTGGACCCTATTTTGAAATTGGCATCTGTTGAAATTTGTGTGAAATCGGCCAAATTGCCAATTTCTGACCACTTTATTGGGTAGTTGAAATAAGTGAATGGGCGGTTTCTTGTACTCAGTTGACAGACTAGAAGTAAATAAGTTTATTCAGGTATACACAAATACAGTTACATAGATTATCATACATAGCAGTGTATGTATAGAGAACCTAGGATAACCCAGAAAAGTCAGACAAAGTGACTTATTTCCAGTACCTGGCTTGGGCTTGCCATATATGATTTTTGGTAAATATTTTTTTTTCTCGGTTGTTTGTTGGGCTATCTCATTGAAACTTGGGCAATGTATGATGGAAAGATGCTTCTTAACGTACAACAAAAATAAAAAAGACGGACGATAAATAAGGGAGTTCACTTCTCAGCCATTAGCCGCCTCTTTGCAGTATATTTTCGTATGGTTTTTATGGTTGTATTCTCATTTTTTTGGACTCATTTGATAGAATGGAAGATATATTACAGAAATAGACATGATTTTGATTGCTTTCATGATGAAAAGTACCTTGAAATTGAGCTCAAAGTAGCGGAAATGTTCGATTTTTGCCGATGTTCAATGAACTGTGTAAGTCAAGTTGGTTAATTTTATTAAGTGTATTCTAACCTAACCACTCTGTAATTCGGCAAACTCAGTAATCCGGCACACTACAGGTCCCAATGATGCCGGATTTGTGATGGAGGACCTGTACTCACCTCTCTTCCTATATTAACCCTTTCAAGGTCCGTGCCGTAAATTTACGGTTATACGTTGAGGGTCCAAACCATAGATCTACGCCAAAATTCTAGCGCCGTCAAATTTAGCGCGAAAGCGCTCATAGGCCTACATGTGAGAGAACGGGTCTGCGTGGTGGGTGTGCCCCATAAACAAAAAATCTAGGCGCCCGCATAGCATTGTGGGAATGCCGGCTCAGTTACCCTTGTTCACCATGCCTCGTCGCAAGTCAGCTCTCACTCCCCGGAAAATTGGGACTCTCCTCTTCCTATCTGATAGTTCTGACACTGATGGAAGTGGAAATGAAGACGAATTCTATGGCTTTGATCAGTTAGTGACCGAAAGGAATGACCAGGATATCGATAATAGTGCAGAAACCCTGACGATCCTCAACCTTCTACCTCTGGTGTGGGCACTCGTGACTCACGGTTGGTTGTACCTTAACGCAAGAGAAAACTAATATTTTCGCGTGGCCAGGCCTCTGACTTCAGTAATGATGATGATAGTGACGTGGATTGTGATTTTATTGCGCTTGACGATCATTTGAGTAGTGATAGAGAGGAATCATATTCACCAGTGAAGCGTCGGTATGTGCGCCGCCGAATGCACTCAGGTAGTGTACCCTATGCTGTGCCCAGGGGACGGAGTACATCCCAGAGTACATCCCGTGGCCCTACACCAGGTTTAGATAGTGATAGTGAGGATGATGTGGCTACACTTGGCATGGATAGACCACAGGCATCAGTAGATGGTGGTAGTGGTGATGGTAGTGGCACCGCCATGCGTGACTCACCAGCCCAGGCTGGGACCCACGCTGCTGACTCGTCAGTTCAAGGACAAAGCGGAGCGTCAGCCACCAGCCCACCACAACCACAACCACCCGCACAACCAGCCTATGATGTCCAGTATCCACCAGCAAACCGTATCTGGGATTGGCAGCAAAATCCCAATTTTGTTCCCAAGCCCCACCACTTTGATGACTCTCAAAGTGGAATTCTACCTACTTGTCCCCTTGGAACCACGGCCAATGAACTGGAATTCTTTGAATTATTCTTTGACCAGCCATTGATGGAAACTATTGTCAGGGAAAGTAATAAGTATTTTGAGTACACCATGGCAAATACGATCATATCACCACAGTCAAGACTACACAGGTGGAAAGAGACGACTGTTGCAGAAATGTATTTGCTTTTTGCAACAATAATGCTTATGCCTCATGTCTATAAGCATAATATAAAAGCATACTGGTCCACAGATCGGCTAATTTCTACCCCGGTCTTCAGTGAAATCATCCCAGTGAACAGGTTTATCTTACTGTTACGTATGTTGCACTTCTCTGACAAAACCAGGCCTGACAGAAGTGACAGGTTATACAAGATTAGAAATGTTTTCATGTATCTCAAACAAAAGTTCAGCATATACTTTTATCCATTCAAGAATCTTGTAATTGACGAGTCTTTGATTTTGTTCAAAGGTAGACTGTCATTCAAGCAGTATATACCGAGCAAGAGGAAACGCTTTGGTATAAAACTGTTTGTACTCTGTGACTGTGACAGTGGCCTGGTGTTGGATATTGTTGTATACACGGGAAGTAAAACATTGAAAGATACCAAGATGTTATTGGGTATCTCAGGTGACGTAGTGAGAAACATGATGGCACCTTATCTTGGTAAGGGGCATACATTATATACCGATAACTGGTACACAAGCCCATTACTCAGTGATTTCATGCGAGTGAACAAGACAGATGTGTGTGGCACAGTGCGTTCTAATCGTAAACATATGCCCAGGCTCAACGCAGGTGCTCGTGGTGATGACGTGCAGGTGTTTACTGCCAATGACATCATGGCATTACGGTGGCATGACAAACGAGATGTCACATTGTTGACAACCATTCACCGTAATGAAATGCAAGACAGTGGCAAAGTTGATCGAGTGACTAATGAACGTATTCGAAAACCAGTGACAGTGATTGATTATACACAAAACATGCGCTTGGTTGACAAATGTGACATGCAGATTGGTTTTGTTGACTGTGTTCGTAAGAGTTACAAGTGGTACATGAAACTTTTCTTCCATCTCATGGACATTTCAATGCTCAATGCATATAATATGTACCAAATAAAGACTGGCAACAGACCACCGTATGGTGAATTTTGTTTGTCTGTTGTCAGACAACTCATAATGAAGTACCAGGTAACAACACCTGCTATACAACAAGGTCCTCGAATTCCTCAGGATATACCCAAGCGTTTGAGGAGGGAAGGTGATCATTTCATAATACAGCTTCCTTCAACTCAGAAGAAATTTGCTCAGAAGAGATGCATTGTCTGTGCACAAACAAAACGACGGCAACAAAGACGCAAAGACACTCGGTTTATGTGTGAGGAATGTAAGGTGCCTCTGTGCATGGTGCCTTGTTTCAAGGAGTTCCACAAGCTCCAGCAGTTCTAAAACCATGTCCAGTGATTGTAAATATGTAAATATATGATAGAACATTAGTATTATACAAGATTTGTGCATGTTTATTGTAATAAACAACAGTGGTAAACAATAATATGATAATAACTTTAGTGCGGTTATTGTGTTCAATACAGTGAGTTTATATATATACATTATATACAGTATTGGTCTCTCAGGCCCCAAATGTTAGTATAAATAGAAAAAAATTGGAAAAGAAAAGAAAAAACTATAAAAACCGCTAAATAATGTAATGCGCGTATGTGGAATTCATCGATGTTGCCGCCACCACATCATTTTGGACAAACTTCTTGGCACTGTATCTCGGTAAGTACTGATCAGAATTTTTTTTTTTGTCTTATTACCTTCACAAAAATATGCTCTTTAATTCTGTAAGAAAAAATTATTTTTTTTTTTTCAAAATTTCTTGGACACTGGAGCACCACTTCAGATTTTGGCCTTGGACCCTGAAAGGGCTAATATCCCCTTTATTAACCCTTTGAGGGTCGACAGGCCCTCTCCGAAACTCGTTCTCAGGGTCGGCCAAATTTAAAAAAAAAAAAAATTATTTTCTCTTATGAAAAGATAGAGAATCTTTTCCCGATCATAAAGACACCAAAAGTTTGAAATTTGATAGAAAACTTACGGAATTATGCTCTCGCAAAGTTAGCGGTCTCGGCGATGTTTACGCATCGGCGATTTTGCCCACTTTGAGCCCCATTTTCGGCCAATTTCACTGTACTAGTCGACAAAAAACATGAATATTTCGCTAGAACTCCATTTTTTCTATCGAATGGGTGCAAGAAACCACCCATTTATGAAATTCAACTATCCAGTACAGTGGTCAGAATTTAGCAATTTTGCCAATTTCACACAAATTTCAAAAGATGCCAATTTCCGAATAGGGTCCAGAATAAACAAGAAAGACATTCCTGGCACTAAAATGACATTTCCTCTAGTCATTAGTCACGTCTCAAGGCCCCTCTTATATTCTTTTGCTTTCCACTTTGAATTTTTATTCTCACAAAAAATATAAGATTTACTGTTATGCAGACTACTGCATTAGTGTAAAAAATGGTATAAATAATTGTGACTGTGAAATAAGCCACCATGGGCCCTGTGGTAAAGAAAGTGAGGAACGCCATAGCAATGAAGGAGATAGTAGAAAAATATGAGAGTGGCGTTCATGTGGGGGAGCTTGCCAGGATGTACAGCAAAAACAGATCAACTATCACTTCTATCTTGGTGAAGAGAGAAGAACTCGAGGAAGCTGATGTTGCCGAAGGTGACGTGTTATCCAAAAATAGATCACAAACAGTCAAAAGAGGTTGAGAAGTTGTTGGTGGTGTGGATCAACAATAGACAGAGAGGAGGTGATAGTGTTTCAGAGTCGATCATTTGTGAGAAGGCAAGGCAGTTGCATACTGATCTGATACAAAAAATGCCTGGAACCAGTGTTGATGTTAGTGAATTTAAGGCCAGCAGAGGCTGGTTTGACAGATTTAAGAAGCGTAGTGGCATACACAGTGTGGTAAGGCATGGGGAGGCAGCAAGTTCAGACAAACGTGCGGCTGAAAACTTCGTGAGTGAATTTAAGGGGTACGTAGACACTGAAAAATTCAAACCCCAACAAGTGTTCAATTGTGATGAAACAGGCCTGTTTTGGAAGAAAATGCTGAATAGGACCTACATTACTCAGGAGGAAAAGGCACTCTCAGGACACAAGCCTATGAAAGACAGGTTAACTCTCTTGTTCTGTGCTAATGCCTGTGATGATTTTAAAGTGAAGCCTTTACTTGTGTATCACTCAGAAAATCCCAGTGTGTTTAAGAAAAAAAATGTCACTAGGACCAAGTTGTGTGCCTTGTTGAAAGCAAATAATAAGGCATGGGTCATGAGGCAAATTTTCAAAGAGTGGGCCCACGAAATGTTTGGCCCCAGTGAAAAAATACCTCATGGAAAATAATTTGCCACTCAAGTGCCTCCTGGTAATGGACAATGCTCCTGCTCATCCTCCAAACTTGGAAGACATACTGTCTAGGGACTTCAGTTTTATAACAGTTAAGTTCTTGTCTCCTAACACTACTCCTCTCCTCCAGCCCATAGACCAGCAGGTCATTTCTAACTTCAATTAACTCGAAACCAAAGCAGTGTTTAAAATGTGCTTTGAAGTGACCTCAGACACTCAGTTGACCCTAAGAGAGTTCTAGAGGAAGCACTTCAGTATCCTCCATTGCATAAGCATTATAGGTTAAGGCTTGGGAGAGAGTGACTTCCAGGACTTTAAACTCTGCTTGGAGACAATTGTGACCACAATGTGTTGTCCAGAGGGATTTTGAAGGGTTTGAGGCTGACCCTGACTCTACCGACTCCCTGCCTGTTGTGGAAGGTATTGTGGCATTTGGCAAGCTTATGGGATTGGAGGCGAGTGGTGAGGATGCGGAAGAGTTGGTGGAGGACCACAGGGAAGAGCTAACCACTGACGAACTGCAAGAGCTTCAAGTGGAACAGCACCACAGCTGAGGAACTTGCTTCAAAGGAGGAGGAAGAGGGAGTGAAGGAGGTGCCTTCTTCAGTGATTAAGGACATGTGTGCAAAGTGGAATGGGTTGAAAACTTTTGTTGAAAAGTATCACCCTGACCAAGCTGAAACAAGCCATATCTGCAACATGTTCAGTGACAAAACCTTGTCCTACTTCAGGGAAATCTTAAAGAGATGCCAGAAACAGAGCACTCGACAGTTATTTTGTGAGACAGGGGTCCAGTGACTCTCAAGCTGGTCCTAGTGGCATTAAAAGACAAAGGAGGGAAGTAACCTTAGATAAGGACTTGTTACCTAAAGTCTTTATGGAAGGGGATTCCCCTTCCAGACAATAAGTCCTCCCTCTTTCCTCCTCCCTATCTTCCAGATGCCAGTAAGTCTCTTCAATGAAGGTAAGTAAATGTTATTTTAAATGTTTATTTAAATTTTATTACAGTGGAACCTCTGCTTAGGAGTTTAATCCATTCCATGACCTTGCTTGCAACTGAATTTGCTCGTTTGCAGAGTCAATTTTCCTCATTTAAATTAACTGAAATGGAATTAATCCATTCCAGTGGAATTCCAGGCACGACAAAATACTTCAATAATTTCCCTAGTAATAACTCTACAGCTTATTCATCTATCACAATTCATCTAATATGACATAATAAACAATTTAATAACAAAAACATGATATATACACTAGAATGAATAAAATACATGTCATTATGTATATGGCTAGTGGTGGCGACATCAGCCATTGTTGTTGTTGGGGTTTATAGGGCCACCACAGTGGCCATCCTGCTCTCTGACTACATGTGCAGAGAACCTAGGATAACCCAAAAAAGTAAAACAGTGACTTATAATTGCTACAGTCTTAATGCTACACTTAATTGCTACTCTCTTAATGCCACACTTTGTCACTGACTCCTCCTGCTTTAGTATTGTACATATCATAGAAGTGGTATGCTGGTACTGCCTGGCCAAGTCCTTAACCCTCCACCTAGTTTGTTTATCTATGATTTCCTGCTTTAATTCCATGGAAATCGTCCTCTTTTTCTTCTCAGCACTGTCCTTTGCACTTGCTTTCTTAGGACCCATGGTTAGAAACATGAAATTTCACAAAATAACTGCACGAAACGTAGGGAAAACATGAGAATTCCCTCCACCGCGAGTGGAGTGGACTGAACATTGTTTTGATATATACTGCCATCTCGTGGTGGCGTTCGGAAACTCACTTATAGTATAGGGTACAACAAGGTCTGCCACTACTGTTTCATGTTGTCTGCCACTGGTGCTTTATGTTGTCTGCCACTGCTGTGCCATGTTGTCTGCCTGCCACTGTCTGCCAATGCTGTTTCATGTTGTCTGCCACTGCTGTTTCATGTTGTCTGCCACCTCTGCTTCATGTTGTCTGCCACTGCTACCTCATGTTGTCTGCCACTGCTAATTCATGATGTCTGCTCCCTTTTTTGCTAGCATGTTAAAGAGCTTTCCAATATGTGAAGGTTGAGGGGCAGTGCCAATCGGACAGGTATTGGACGGTATTGTTTACTCCTGAACATCGCCAAAGAATCGAACATTTCTGCTACTTTGAGCTCAGTTTCAAGGTATACATTTCATCATAAAACCAATCATAATCATATCTGTTTCTGTAGTATATCTTCCGTTCTATCAAATGAGACCAAAAAAAAAAAAAAAAAAAATACAACCATACAAATCATATGAAAATATACAGCTAAGGGGAGGCTAATGGCTGAGAAGTGAACGCCGTTATTTATGGTCCGATTTCTTTAATTTTTGGTGTACATTAAGAAGCATCTTCCCATCATACATTGCCCAAGTTTGAATAAGATAGTCCACCAAACAACTGAGATTCAATTCCCTAGATCAAGAGCAAGAGCTCCTCACCAGTGTCAAGGAAACCTCCTTTGAGGCCTGCTCGCATCTGGAAATTTCGCTCGCATCTGGAAGCAAAAAATGGACCGAGCGACTGCTCGTATCTGGAAAAACTCGCATGTGGATGCACTTGTAAGTAGAGGTTCCACTGTATTATGACAAGAGAGTCAAAATTTGCACATTTTGTAATGTGTATTCCCTATTGAGACCCAACTATTGCTGCATTCTTACTTAATTCACTGTATAATGTACTGCATTTTAATTAAAAATTAAATAAAATAATATGTGACAGCCATCCTTATACTGTATATACAACGGCTCATGCAAGTTGCAATACTGCACTGTAATAGCATCTAAAAATGCAAATCTCTTAACTAGTGAGTGGAAATACTGCTCATGTTTCCTTGAATCTGTTGTCCCCGTTTGCCTAGCAGGAAATAGTTACCCAAGTGTTAACCTGCTGTTCTGGATCACATCCTGGGGAGTGGAGGGAGGGGGGTATTGGGAGAAGGAATAGCATACTTTAAGGAGGACTTAGTTTTCAAAAGAGCCAAGGTATGATAACAGTTCCAAGCCTATGAATTCAATGGTGTGAAAGAAAAAAATAATGCTCTCAAATAATGTTAATCTACACTTAATGCTCGGTGCCTTGTCTAACATTCAATATATGTACAAGTGTCCCTCATTTTATACAATAGGTGTGTTCCCAGCTAGAAATCAATCCTGTGTAATATATATGTTACACTGGGTTGCCTTTCCCAAACTTTGCCAATTCCAAATTTCTTGATTTACAAAACAGAAAAAAATCACAAGCTTCTCACAAATGCAGTTAGTATTATACAAAACAAAATGAATTTAGTCCAGAAATAACAGAAAAATAAAAACCACTTTTTTATATAACCCTTGAATCCTGGTGCATTTTTCTCTTGCTGACTGATGTAAGTTCTTGTTGGAATCTTCTTCCAATAAAAACTTATCTCATCAGCATTAAACCTCGGAAATGATTCCCTGTAACTAAGCATGGAAGTACCCTGCAGCAGTGTGGTCAGTAGAAGTACTTTCACCAGAAAACTTATTATGCAACTGACTGCACAATTTGAACTTGTGGAACTACCCAGTAATAAAAAAGCACTCTTGTTCAGGCCTTTCTTCCTCATCACACACTTTTATAGTATCATAAGGTTTTTTTTTACCTTAAGATAAATTAAATGGTGTACCTTTCTTGGTTTTCTATTCAATCCACTCACTCAACTTTTCCATTTTACTTAGCTGTTCTGACCTATTTGACATTATTTTCAGGTCACAACCTGGTTTACTTATTGCACAAGCTATCATATTTGTCTCATTCTTCTTAATCATGCAAAATGCCTCATTTAAGCCATATGCTCATGCTGTAAAAATGAGCTGAAGAACATATGGGAAAATATAGTTACATCCTGAGACCCCCAAAAGAGTGCTGAACAGTTTTTTTTTATTTTTTTGGTCAAAAGACAAAGCTTTGACACTTGACACTGCAGAGGAAGTCATAGGTAGGTGCAACTTTACAGAGTTTTGCTAATAAAATAGTTTTCAATTATACCCATTCTTCATTTGTTCAGACTTCCTACAATATATTCACTACTCACTATAAGCTAAGGATGAAAAAAAAAATTAAGGTAAGTAATGTGTGTACTGTATACTCATTTTTCAGCCATATTTATACTGTTCACTTAATATATAATAGTGTAAACATGCTACAAGGCTTTTATATGCTTTTGAAAGTGAAAAAAAAGCTATGATTCACTTTACAGCAATTTTTGCTTTACAACAGTAGTCTGGAACATAATCTACTGAATAAGTGGGGCCCTCCTGTACTTGTTGATCTAGAAATATGTTATGTACCCAAATCCTAAGTAAAAACATGGTTACTAAATTTTTCTTTTATTAACACATCAGCCATTTCCCCCCAAAGGCAGGATGACCCAAAAAAGAAGAAACACTTTCATCATCATTCACTTCATCCCCATCTTGCCAAAGCATGCCTACACTAGTGAAAAGATTGCAACATATCAACACCCCCTCCTTCAGAGTACAGGTACTGTACTTCCCACCTCCAGGACTCAGTCCAGCTAACCGGTTTCCCTGAATCCCTTCATAAATGTTACTTTGCTCACATTCCAACAGTATGTCAAGTCATATAAACCATTTGTCTCCCCTCGCTTCTATCTAACACACACACACACACACACACAAACTTGCTGGAAGTCCAAGTTCCTCGCACACAAAACCTCTACCCCCTCCCTCCAACCAATCCTAGGATGACCCCTACCCCACCTTCCTTCCACTACAGATTTATATGCTAAGTCATTCTATTTTGTTCCATCCTCTCTAAATGTCCAAACCACCTCAAGAACCTTCCTCTGCTCTCTGGATAATACTTTTAGAAACCCCACACTACCTTCTAATCTCCAACCTACAGATTCTCTGCTTTATGTGCACACTGCACATTGCCATCAAACACATCTCTACTGCCTCCAGCCTTCTTGTTGAAACATTCACCACCTATACTTCACACCCATATAAGAGCATTGGTACTGCTATACTCTCATATATTCCCCCCCCCTCTATGGTTCCATGGATAATGTTCTTTGTCTCCACAGGCTCCTCAGTGCTCCACTCATCTTTTTCCTCTCATCAATTCTATGATCCACATCATCTTCCATAGACCTATCTACTGACAAATCCACTCCCAAATACCTGAATACTTTCACTTCCTCTATACTCCCTCCCTCCAATTTGATATCCAATCTTTCAATACCTAAATTTATCCTCATCATCTTGCTTCTTTCCTATGTTCAATTTTAATTTCCTTCTTTTACATACCATCTAAACTCATTCACAATCCTCTACAACTTCTCTTCAGAATTTCCCAAAAGCACAGTGTCAGAAGCAAAAATCAACTGTGACAACTCCCACTTTATGTTAGATTTTTTCTCTCTTAACTCTTTCAGGGTCGAGAGGCCCTCTTCTAAATTCGTTCTCGGGGTCGAAAATTTTTCGGAAAAAAAAAAAATATTTTTTTTTTTCTTATGAAATGATAGAAAATCTTTTCCCGATCATAATGACACCAAAAGTATGAAATTTGATGGAAAACTTACGGAATTATGCTCTTGCGAAGTTAGCAGTCTCAACAATGTTTACACATCGGCAATTTCACCCACTTTAAGCCCTATTTTCGGCCAATTCCAGTGTACTAGACGACAAAAATCATATCTATTTTACTAGAACTCCACTTTTTCTATCGAATGGGTACAAGAAACCACCCATTTACCAATTTCAACTATCCAATAAAGTGGTCAGAAATTGGCAATTTTGCCAATTTCACACAAATTTCAGAAGATGCCAATTTCCAAATAGGGTGCAGAATAAACAAGACAGACATTCCTGGCACTAAAATAACTTTTTCTCTGTTCATCAGTCATGCCCCCAGGCCCCTCTTATATCTCTTTTGCTTTCCACTTTGAATTTTTATTCTCACAAAAAATAGAAGATTTACTGTTATGCAGACTACTGCATAAGTGTAGAAATGGTATAAATAATATCAGCGCACTTGTGAAAGAATATTAGACTCACCAGCTGACGTGTATTGGACGCTTGGCATGATTTGTTTACTTTTGAACTTTGGTAAAAATTGAACATTTCTGCTACTTTTAGCTCATTTTCAAGGTACTTTTCATTATGAAACCAATCAAAATCATCTCAATTTCTGTAATATGTCTTCCATTCTATAAAATGAGACCAGGAAAACTAAAATACAACCATAAATACCATACGAAAATACACTGCAAAGTCGCTGTTTTAAACCAAAAACACTGTCAGAGTTTTTTTTTTTCTCATTATGCACTGTGTGCTGCAGGATTTTTTTTTATACCGTGCACACTCACCACATAGACCTATTCTTTCCTATGTAGGCCTACCAGCTTTCTCTCACTAGATTTGAAGGCGCAAGAATTTATGCGTACTAGTACGTCAAAAACCCTGGAGCGTAAGCCGTACTAGTACGGCCAAAACCCTGAAAGGGTTAATCCTTGCAGTAACAACTACCATACACTTTACAGGCTTATTCCCCTATAATTTTTACACCAACTTGTTCCCTTTGCCTTTATACAAAGGAACTACGCATGCTCTCTGCCAAGCCCTAAGTGCCTTTCCCTCTTGCATACATTTATTAAATAAAATCACCTACCAATCCAAAACTATATCCCCTACCTGCTTTTAACATTTCTATCCTATCAATCCCGGCTGCTTTACCCACTTTCATTCTACCCACTGCATCACACACCTTCCCACACAACTGGCTCTTCCTCACTCCTACAAGATGTTGTACCTCCCTGCTGAATGTATATCTTAAATGTTTCTCACAATTTTTTTTTTTTTTTTCAACAAGTCGCCCCGGTGGCCTGGTGGCTAAAGCTCCCGCTTCACACACGGAGGGCCCGGGTTCGATTCCCGGTGGGTGGAAACATTTCGACACGTTTCCTTACACCTGTTGTCCTGTTCACCTAGCAGCAAATAGGTACCTGGGTGTTAGTCGACTGGTGTGGGTCGCATCCTGGGGGACAAGATTAAGGACCAGAATGGAAATAAGTTTGACAGTCCTCGATGACGCACTGACTTACTTGGGTTATCCTGGGTGGCTAACCCTCCGGGGTTAAAAATCCGAACGAAATCTTATCTTAAATCTTATCTTATCCCACCAAGGCAGGGTGACCCAAAAAATAAATGTTAAACCTAAGACCCAATCTAACTTTGTTATTTCTTAAATACACTATTTTTTTTTTTTTATTATCACACCGGCCGATTCCCACCAAGGCAGGGTGGCCCGAAAAAGAAAAACTTTCACCATCATTCACTCCATCACTGTCTTGCCAGAAGGGTGCTTTACACTACAGTTTTTAAACTGCAACATTAACACCCCTCCTTCAGAGTGCAGGCACTGTACTTCCCATCTCCAGGACTCAAGTCCGGCCTGCCGGTTTCCCTGAATCCCTTCATAAATGTTACTTTGCTCACACTCCAACAGCACGTCAAGTATTAAAAACCATTTGTCTCCATTCACTCCTATCAAACACGCTCACGCATGCCTGCTGGAAGTCCAAGCCCCTCGCACACAAAACCTCCTTTACCCCCTCCCTCCAACCCTTCCTAGGCCGACCCCTACCCCGCCTTCCTTCCACTACAGACTGATACACTCTTGAAGTCATTCTGTTTCGCTCCATTCTCTCTACATGTCCGAACCACCTCAACAACCCTTCCTCAGCCCTCTGGACAACAGTTTTGGTAATCCCGCACCTCCTCCTAACTTCCAAACTACGAATTCTCTGCATTATATTCACACCACACATTGCCCTCAGACATGACATCTCCACTGCCTCCAGCCTTCTCCTCGCTGCAACATTCATCACCCACGCTTCACACCCATATAAGAGCGTTGGTAAAACTATACTCTCATACATTCCCCTCTTTGCCTCCAAGGACAAAGTTCTTTGTCTCCACAGACTCCTAAGTGCACCACTCACTCTTTTTCCCTCATCAATTCTATGATTCACCTCATCTTTCATAGACCCATCCGCTGACACGTCCACTCCCAAATATCTGAATACGTTCACCTCCTCCATACTCTCTCCCTCCAATCTGATATTCAATCTTTCATCACCTAATCTTTTTGTTATCCTCATAACCTTACTCTTTCCTGTATTCACCTTTAATTTTCTTCTTTTGCACACCCTACCAAATTCATCCACCAATCTCTGCAACTTCTCTTCAGAATCTCCCAAGAGCACAGTGTCATCGGCAAAGAGCAGCTGTGACAACTCCCACTTTGTGTGTGATTCTTTATCTTTTAACTCCACGCCTCTTGCCAAGACCCTCGCATTTACTTCTCTTACAACCCCATCTATAAATATATTAAACAACCACGGTGACATCACACATCCTTGTCTAAGGCCTACTTTTACTGGGAAAAAATTTCCCTCTTTCCTACATACTCTAACTTGAGCCTCACTATCCTCGTAAAAACTCTTCACTGCTTTCAGTAACCTACCTCCTACACCATACACTTGCAACATCTGCCACATTGCCCCCCTATCCACCCTGTCATACGCCTTTTCCAAATCCATAAATGCCACAAAGACCTCTTTAGCCTTATCTAAATACTGTTCACTTATATGTTTCACTGTAAACACCTGGTCCACACACCCCCTACCTTTCCTAAAGCCTCCTTGTTCATCTGCTATCCTATTCTCCGTCTTACTCTTAATTCTTTCAATTATAACTCTACCATACACTTTACCAGGTACACTCAACAGACTTATCCCCCTATAATTTTTGCACTCTCTTTTATCCCCTTTGCCTTTATACAAAGGAACTATGCATGCTCTCTGCCAATCCCTAGGTACCTTACCCTCTTCCATACATTTATTAAATAATTGCACCAACCACTCCAAAACTATATCCCCACCTGCTTTTAACATTTCTATCTTTATCCCATCAATCCCGGCTGCCTTACCCCCTTTCATTTTACCTACTGCCTCACGAACTTCCCCCACACTCACAACTGGCTCTTCCTCACTCCTACAAGATGTTATTCCTCCTTGCCCTATACACGAAATCACAGCTTCCCTATCTTCATCAACATTTAACAATTCCTCAAAATATTCCTTCCATCTTCCCAATACCTCTACCTCTCCATTTAATAACTCTCCTCTCCTATTTTTAACTGACAAATCCATTTGTTCTCTAGGCTTTCTTAACTTGTTAATCTCACTCCAAAACTTTTTCTTATTTTCAACAAAATTTGTTGATAACATCTCACCCACTCTCTCATTTGCTCTCTTTTTACATTGCTTCACCACTCTCTTAACTTCTCTCTTTTTCTCCATATACTCTTCCCTCCTTGCATCACTTCTACTTTGTAAAAACTTCTCATATGCTAACTTTTTCTCCCTTACTACTCTCTTTACATCATCATTCCACCAATCGCTCCTCTTCCCTCCTGCACCCACTTTCCTGTAACCACAAACTTCTGCTGAACACTCTAACACTACATTTTTAAACCTACCCCATACCTCTTCGACCCCATTGCCTATGCTCTCATTAGCCCATCTATCCTCCAATAGCTGTTTATATCTTACCCTAACTGCCTCCTCTTTTAGTTTATAAACCTTCACCTCTCTCTTCCCTGATGCTTCTATTCTCCTTGTATCCCATCTACCTTTTACTCTCAGTGTAGCTACAACTAGAAAGTGATCTGATATATCTGTGGCCCCTCTATAAACATGTACATCCTGAAGTCTACTCAACAGTCTTTTATCTACCAATACATAATCCAACAAACTACTGTCATTTCGCCCTACATCATATCGTGTATACTTATTTATCCTCTTTTTCTTAAAATATGTATTACCTATAACTAAACCCCTTTCTATACAAAGTTCAATCAAAGGGCTCCCATTATCATTTACACCTGGCACCCCAAACTTACCTACCACACCCTCTCTAAAAGTTTCTCCTACTTTAGCATTCAAGTCCCCTACCACAATTACTCTCTCACTTGGTTCAAAGGCTCCTATACATTCACTTAACATCTCCCAAAATCTCTCTCTCTCCTCTGCATTCCTCTCTTCTCCAGGTGCATACACGCTTATTATGACCCACTTCTCGCATCCAACCTTTACTTTAATCCACATAATTCTTGAATTTACACATTCATATTCTCTTTTCTCCTTCCATAACTGATCATTTAACATTACTGCTACCCCTTCCTTTGCTCTAACTCTCTCAGATACTCCAGATTTAATCCCATTTATTTCCCCCCACTGAAACTCTCCTACCCCCTTCAGCTTTGTTTCGCTTAGGGCCAGGACATCCAACTTCTTTTCATTCATAACATCAGCAATCATCTGTTTCTTGTCATCCGCACTACATCCACGCACATTTAAGCAACCCAGTTTTATAAAGTTTTTCTTCTTCTCTTTTTTAGTAATTGTATACAGGAGAAGGGGTTACTAGCCCATTGCTCCCGGCATTTTAGTCGCCTCATACGATCACTACTTTGTAAAAACCTCTTCTCTCTCTCTCTCTCTCTCTCTCTCTCTCTCTCTTACTATTCTCTTTACCTCATTTTTCCACCAATCACTTTTCTTCCCTTCTGCACCCACTTTCCTGTAACCAAACACTTATGCTGAACAAACTAACACTACATTCTTAAATGTATTCCATACCTCTTCAACCTCTTTCTTCCAACAATTGTTTATATTTTATCCTGACTGTCTACTACTTTAGTTTACAAACCTTCACCTCTCTTACTTGCAGATACCATTCTCCTTGTTTCCCATCAACCTTTTACTCTAGCTGAAGCTACAACTAAAAACTGATCTGTAAACATGCACATCCTGAAGTCTACCCATCAGTCTTATTTATCAATACATAGTTCAAAGTTCAATACAAAACTGAATCAAAGGCCCCCCATTATCATTTGCACCTGGTACCCCAAACTTACCTATCACACCTTCTACAACCATTTCTCCCACTTCAGCATTTATGTCCCCCACCACAACTACTCTCTCACTTTGTTTAAAACTTCCCAAACACTTGCTTAACATCTCTCAAAATTTGTCTTCTACACTCTTCTCTTCTCTCCTCTCCAGGTACACACTTATTATAACCCACTTTTTTGCATGACCCTTATTTTAATCCACATAATACTTGAATTCCTGCATTTATATTCCCTCTTCTCCTTCCATAACTGATCCTTCAGCATTATTGCTACCCCTTCTTTAGCTCTAACTCTCTCAGGTACTCCTGACTTAATCCCATTAATTTCACTCTCTTACGCCCCTTCAGCTTTGTCTCGCTTAGAGCCAGGACATCTAACTTCTTTTCATTCATAACACTGGCAGTCATCTTTTTCATCTGCATTACATCCATGCACATTCAAACATTCCACCTTCATAAGCTTTTATTTTTAGTAATTTATACACAAGGGTTTAATAAGGCATGGGGTAAACTGGTGTTTGAAGCTGATCTTTGATGCACTATACTAATTATACCTTCAAAGAAAATGGGCTTTCAAGAATACAAGTTTTCAAGAATTTCTTGGAAGAATTCTTAGCCCTTAAACTGTCCAAACATAGATCTACATTCACATGAGTAGTGCTCCAAGCTTTTTATTTTACATGCTTTATGTAAAAAATACGTAGATCTACGTTCGGAGCGCCTCACACGTGAACGTAGATCTACATTTGGACAGTTTAAGGATTAACAGTTGGCATGTGTCCAAGTGGCTTTGTCATTCTTTATTTAAAAAGCAAGCAAAGTAAAACTCAAAGCAACAAATCTTCAAAATTATGCCACAAAACAGAGAAATGAAAAAAAAAAAATAGCTTAACATTTTCAGATTAGATCACTTTCTAGTTGTAGCTACACTGAGAGTAAAAGGTAGACGGAATACAAGGAGAATAGAAGCATCAGGGAAGAGAGAGGTGAAGGTTTATAAACTAAAAGAGGAGGCAGTTAGGGTAAGATATAAACAGCTATTGGAGGATAGATGGGCTAATGAGAGCATAGGCAATGGGGTCGAAGAGGTATGGGGTAGGTTTAAAAATGTAGTGTTATAGTGTTCAGCAGAAGTTTGTGGTTACAGGAAGGTGGGTGCGGGAGGGAAGAGGAGCGACTGGTGGAATGATGATGTAAAGAGAGTAGTAAGGGAGAAAAAGTTAGCATATGAGAAGTTTTTACAAAGTAGAAGTGATGCAAGGAGGGAAGAGTATATGGAGAAAAAGAGAGAGGTTAAGAGAGTGGTGAAGCAATGTAAAAAGAGAGCAAATGAGAGAGTGGGTGAGATGTTATCAACAAATTTTGTTGAAAAAAAAAGAAAAAGTTTTAGAGTGAGATTAACAAGTTAAGGAAGCCTAGAGAAAAATGGATTTGTCAGTTAAAAATAGGAGAGGAAAGTTATTAAATGGAGAGTTAGAGGTATTGGGAAGATGGAGGGAATATTTTGAGGAATTGTTAAATGTTGATGAAGATAGGGAAGCTGTGATTTCGTGTATAGGGCAAGGAGGAATAACATCTTGTAGGAGTGAGGAAGAGCCAGTTGTGAGTGTGGGGGAAGTTCGTGAGGCAGTAGGTAAAATGAAAGGGGGTAAGGCAGCTGGGATTGATGGGATAAAGATAGAAATGTTAAAAGCAGGTGGGGATATAGTTTTGGAGTGGTTGGTGCAATTATTTAATAAATGTATGGAAGAGGGTAAGGTACCTAGGGATTGGCAGAGAGCATGCATAGTTCCTTTGTATAAAGGCAAAGGGGACAAAAGAGAGTGCAAAAATTATAGGGGGATAAGTCTGTTGAGTATACCTGGTAAAGTGTATGGTAGAGTTATTATTGAAAGAATTAAGAGTAAGACGGAGAATAGGATAGCAGATGAACAAGGAGGCTTTAGGAAAGGTAGGGGGTGTGTGGACCAGGTGTTTACAGTGAAACACATAAGTGAACAGTATTTAGATAAGGCTAAAGAGGTCTTTGTGGCATTTATGGATTTGGAAAAGGCGTATGACAGGGTGGATAGGGGGGCAATGTGGCAGATGTTGCAGGTGTATGGTGTAGGAGGTAGGTTACTGAAAGCAGTGAAGAGTTTTTACGAGGATAGTGAGGCTCAAGTTAGAGTATGTAGGAAAGAGGGAAATTATTTCCCAGTAAAAGTAGGCCTTAGACAAGGATGTGTGATGTCACCGTGGTTGTTTAATATATTTATAGATGGGGTTGTAAGAGAAGTAAATGCGAGGGTCTTGGCAAGAGGCGTGGAGTTAAAAGATAAAGAATCACACATAAAGTGGGAGTTGTCACAGTTGCTCTTTGCTGATGACACTGTGCTCTTGGGAGATTCTGAAGAGAAGTTGCAGAGATTGGTGGATGAATTTGGTAGGGTGTGCAAAAGAAGAAAATTAAAAGTGAATACAGGAAAGAGTAAGGTTATGAGGATAACAAAAAGATTAGGTGATGAAAGATTGGATATCAGATTGGAGGGAGAGAGTATGGAGGAGGTGAATGTATTCAGATATTTGGGAGTGGACGTGTCAGCGGATGGGTCTATGAAAGATGAGGTGAATCATAGAATTGATGAGGGGAAAAGGGTGAGTGGTGCACTTAGGAGTCTGTGGAGACAAAGAACTTTGTCCTTGGAGGCAAAGAGGGGAATGTATGAGAGTATAGTTTTACCAACGCTCTTATATGGGTGTGAAGCATGGGTGATGAATGTTGCAGCGAGGAGAAGGCTGGAGGCAGTGGAGATGTCATGTCTGAGGGCAATGTGTGGTGTGAATATAATGCAGAGAATTCGTAGTTTGGAAGTTAGGAGGAGGTGCGGGATTACCAAAACTGTTGTCCAGAGGGCTGAGGAAGGGTTGTTGAGGTGGTTCGGACATGTAGAGAGAATGGAGCGAAACAGAATGACTTCAAGAGTGTATCAGTCTGTAGTGGAAGGAAGGCGGGGTAGGGGTCGGCCTAGGAAAGGTTGGAGGGAGGGGGTAAAGGAGGTTTTGTGTGCGAGGGGCTTGGACTTCCAGCAGGCATGCGTGAGCGTGTTTGATAGGAGTGAATGGAGACAAATGGTTTTTAATACTTGACGTGCTGTTGGAGTGTGAGCAAAGTAACATTTATGAAGGGGTTCAGGGAAACCGGCAGGCCGGACTTGAGTCCTGGAGATGGGAAGTACAGTGCCTGCACTCTGAAGGAGGGGTGTTAATGTTGCAGTTTAAAAACTGTAGTGTAAAGCACCCTTCTGGCAAGACAGTGATGGAGTGAATGATGGTGAAAGTTTTTCTTTTTTGGGCCACCCTGCCTTGGTGGGAATCGGCCAGTGTGATAATAAAAAAAAAAATAATATATATATATATATATATATATATATATATATATATATATATATATATATATATATATATATATATATATATAATGTGTCATATACAGTAGTAGAAGTAGTATAATCATTCAAAGTTTATTCTCTATAAGATTACAATGTTGAATTTACAGAATTTGGTTATTGTGTGGTTTACATGTAGTTAAATAATGATTACAGAGTGTACCACTAGAACGCCTAGCATGGCTAGGCATTTCGGGCAGACTTAGTTTAATTCTTTATTTTAAAATATTACAAATTATGAGGTAAGTTGGTATTATGGCTAAGTGACTAAATACTAGTTTGTGAGTTTAGCAATGTGAATGCTTTTGTTTTGGCACAGTACATAGTTTCAGTATTGGAGTATCACAGGATTCATTATTTTAAGATTGAGATTAATATTTCTGTTTATGGTCAAATGGGTGAGTGAGTGTAAGTGTGAACCACCAGGTGGTATTCGTGTAGTTAGTTGATGGGGTTTATCAGGGAGATAAGATGTTTTCTAATGGTAGTTTTGAAGGTGATGAATGTGTCTGCAGTTCTAGAGTTCTCAGGTAGGGTGTTCCAGATTTTAGGGCCTTTGACATACATTGAATTTTTGTAAAGGTTTAGTCGGACATGGGGAATGTCGTAGAGATGTTTGTGTCTGGTGTTATGCCTGTGGGTTCTGTCACAACTATCAAGAAAGCGTTTTAGGTCAAGGTTGATATTGGAGTTTAAGGTCCTGTAGATGTAGATTGCACAGTAGTAAGTGTGGATGTACTGAACAGGGAGTAAGTTTAGATCTATGAAGAGTGGGGGGGTGTGTTGCCAGGGATGGGATTTAGTGATTATTCTTACTGCAGCTTTTTGTTGGGTTATTATTGGCTTTAGGTGTGTTGCTGCAGTTGATCCCCAAGCACAAATAGCATAGGTGAGGTATGGATAAATAAGTGAGTGGTATAGTGTGAGAAGGGCATTTTGCGGCACGTAGTATCGTGCACGTAGTATCCAGCCCGTCGCTTTAGCGATGGGCTGGAGGGGAGTGAAGGGACTTGAGCTAGAGTTCGTCACGGCCACGCTAGCTGGAGATTCGTCTGTAAAAACTTGCATTTGTGGTCACAGTGGTGCCTGTGCTAACCTTCCTATGGTGTAGAAATATACCTAGTTACGGAGGCAATGGGCATCTTGTTGGTCATTCAAGGATGGAACATTGGCTTCTGCATATAGAATCTCGACAGGAGAGGAACAACAAACACCTAGACCTGATGATGAATAGGATCAAGTTTAGAAAGAGAGACAGGAGAGGCCACAGAATACATCTGGTCACCATAGTCTAGTTTCAGTAAAATTAGGGCTGTTGAAAATGGTATAAAATGGTGATTAAGATATGTGCAACAGTTAGGCATCTTTACTGTTGAAAAATTTTGCCTACACAGTAGACTTCTTCAGTCAAATACAAAGGCAGCAAGTGTATTAGTGAAATGAAGATGATGTAATCGGTCCTTTAACTTTGGAGAAAAAGTATCTGAGGTGGTCAGTCCCTTAGCCTGAAGAAGAGTTCAGCTCCATGGTCTGAAATGATATGAAGCTGAAGTATGAGAATGGAGGCTTAAATACTGTCAAAGGTGAGACGAAAGTTCTATAAATCACTGTAGGGGACAGGAATCACTAGAAGAAAAAAGGCAGGTCCCTCTGAAATCCAGCCCTTCTCACTCATAACTAGTAGTTAAGCAATGAAGTGTGGAAGATGTCTTCTGTACCAAGATACCATTGTGCTGAAGTGTCTGTCAGTTATGGTGAAAATGGTGTAAAATACTGACAAATTGATGATTAGGATGCATGTGCAACAGTTAGGTATCTCATTCTCATGCTTCAGCTTCATACTTTTCTGGACCACGGAGCTGAACAATCAGATTTGTAATAGTGAGAGGGTACTTTCCCAAACTTTATAGCTTTAGAAAGAAGATGACCAGGAATCTAAGTGAGGTATGATAGAAAACAGTTGTGCTCGTACTTGGACCAGTGTTGTTACCTGCAGTTTCCAAGTTGAGAGAGTACTGGAAAACAGTAAGTAAAGAATGGGCATATAGATACTCTCCTCATTATTTAACCCTTTCCCTTCACCATCTCCCCATTTCCTCAATGCTCAATACTCTCCTTTTCTATTTTTTATACACATTAACTTTGTGTGAGCATGTTAGATTGGAGGGAAGAGAGATGGGTGATTTTTAAGACCTGATGTGCTGTTGAAGAGTGAGCATGATAACATTTATGAAAAGATTCAGGGTAAACCAATTAGACAGAATTGAGTCCTGGAGGATATTGCAGCATGGAGGATCATTTGAATTGTGATTTCTGCACACTTTAGCAAGAGCTGCTGAATACATAACAGGGAAGGAGCTTCCTTTTTTGGGTTACCATACATTACTGGGAATTGCCTGGACTGAAATAAAAAAAAAATTAGTTATCCATGTTAATTACACATGGTTTACAGAAAGCATTATATACTTACATAATGCAATAATAGCAACCAAAAGGGGATATTGAATGACTAGCTTGGGGCACCTCCTTTGCTTAATTCAGTACTTTTTCAGGAGCTCAGGAAATCAGAAACTGATGTATACATACTGATATTGGTGATAAATTATGTATTTCCGCTGGAGTCCATGGCCTGGAGTAATTTGTGAACCATGATCAGTCTCCCTTACGTCTGTTCCTACACTGTCATAAGTTCAGATTCTTTCAGTGTTTCCTCACAGCTCAAGCTTCAATATTCATATCAGTCTGGAGGAATGCTTCTGAACCATCTCAAATCTGTAGTTTTTAAGAGTTTACACTTGCATTTATGCAGACAGCATACTGTACATGCATATTTACTAAGTATTATGAATACTGGGTTTATATACGGGTTACAAATATCATCAAAAATTAATTTAAAAATAAAAATGCATAAAAATTAATGTCACAATTTTGTGACCTATGAATCACAATCCGACAAAATTAAAATAAAAGCTGAGCAATATTTTACTCTCCCTCCTGGCCCATTATTAAGCTGTGACTTTATACTGATCCATGACTTACCAAAATGATGTTGCATTTTCATTTCCAATTTGTGGGATTATTCTAAACCGCTAAATTTAACAGAAGCAAGCAACTAACAAAACAGAGGATCAAAATTTTTTTCCAATTTGAATGTACTAGTCAGTGAACAAGATTTCCCCCAAAAAGTATTATTTACACGTGATTATACCCTAAGCATTCAGTCCGTGGAGCTTCCAGTATTTTGTGTTAAGCTGAATGTGTTACTCATAACAGTGACCCATAACTTAAAAAAAAAAAATATCTGTACTAGTTAAAATACTTTTTCTTTTTTTATATACTTTAGAATCTGATAACGTTTTATTACAATACTGTATTGCAAAACTAAGATCTTATAATGAGCACAGGATTTATCATTACGGCTTATTCTAATTTTTATTATAATTATCCTAAAAGCTCAAAAATAATACACCTACCAACTAAAACTATAGTGGAACCTCAGTACTTGAACAGCTCCGTACTCAAACAATTCGGTATCTGAATGCTTTGTTCGGTAAACAAATCGCTCAGGAGTCGACCATTTGTTCAGCACTCAACCAAACAAACACAACCTGCCAGAACTTTGCTGTAAACTATTTTGTGTTCCTTTGTATTTTTTTGGCGTTTTTTATATGATTTGTATAAATAAGTCACCATGAGGCCTAAGAGGGTTAATGATAACAGTCAACCAAAAGAAAATTGGTTGGGAAAAAATCTGTTCTGTACTCAAACAGCCTTCTAGAACCAATTAACCCTTTCAGGGTTGGTGCTGTACTAGTACGGCTTGCACGCCAGGGTTGGTGCCGTACTAGTACTCATAAATTCTAGCGCCTTCAAATCTAGCGAGAGAAAGCTGGTAGGCCTACATATGAAAGAATGGATCTATGTGGTCAGTGTGTGCAATATAAAAAAAAATCCTGCAGCACACAGTGCATAATGAGAAAAAAAAAACTCCGACCGTATTTTTGGTTTAAAACAGCAACTTTGCAGTGTATTTTCGTATGATATTTATGGTTGTATTCTAGTTTTCCTGGTCTCATTTTATAGAATGGAAGACATATTACAGAAATTGAGATGATCTTGATTGGTTTCATAATGAAAAGTACCTTGAAAATGAGCTAAAAGTAGCAGAAATGTTTAATTTTTGCCAGTTTAAAAGTAAACAAATCATGCCATGCGTCCAATACATGTCAACTGGCGAGTCTAATATTCTTTCACAAGTGTGCTGATATTATTTATACTATTTCTACACTAATGCATTAGTCTGCATAACAGTAAATCTTCTATTTTTTTGTGAGAATAATACTTCAAGGTGGAAAGCAAAAAAAATGTAAGAGAGGCCTGGGGACATGACTAATGAACAGAGGAAATATTATTTTAGTGCCAGGAATGTCTGTCTTGTTTATTCTGGACCCTATTTGGAAATTGGCATTTTTTGAAATTTGTGTGAAATTGGGAAAACTGCCAATTTCTGAACACTTTATTGAATAGTTGAAATTGGTAAATGGGTGGTTTCTTGTACTCATTCTATAGAAAAAGTGGAGTTCTAGCAAAATAGTTATGATTTTTGTCAACTGGTACATTGGAATTGGCCGAAAATAGGGCTCAAAGTGGGCAAAATCGCAGATGCGTAAACATCGTCG
Organism: Cherax quadricarinatus; assembly: GCF_038502225.1. Lineage (NCBI taxonomy): Eukaryota > Metazoa > Arthropoda > Malacostraca > Decapoda > Parastacidae > Cherax > Cherax quadricarinatus. The sequence continues at coordinate 15,052,902 of NC_091317.1, forward strand.
AGACTGCTAACTTCTCAAGAGCATAATTCCATAAGTTTTTCATTAAATTTCATACTTTTGGTGTCATTATGATCGGAAAAGTTTCTCTATGATCTCATAAGAAAAAATCATTTTTTTTTTTCGAAAAATTTCCAACCCTGAGAACAAGTTTAGGAGAGGGCCTGCCGACCCTGAAAGGGTTAAGTTCGAGTGCCGAGGATCCACTGTATTAATACTTTGTAACTACTGTACTTCCTGGTACATATCTAATACTATGGTACGTACATACTGTACCTACTAGTATGTAAGTGCCTGCATCTATTTTTCTTTTACTCTCATTTTAGTTTACAAGGTGAATTAGCTGTGTCATTTTTACTGTACTTGCTAACCCATTCTGTCCAATCCTTTGCTAACCATTTGCTGGAAAAAAGTTTATGGATGTG
>NC_091317.1:15055823-15064509 GCF_038502225.1 Cherax quadricarinatus
CTATATCTCTCTATATCTCTCTATATCTCTCTATCTCTCTCTATATCTCTCTATATCTCTCTATCTCTCTATATCTCTCTATATCTCTCTATCTCTCTCTATATCTCTCTATATCTCTCTATATCTATATCTCTCTATATCTCTCTATATCTCTCTATATCTCTCTATCTCTCTCTATCTCTCTCTATATCTCTCTATATCTCTCTATATCTATATCTCTCTATATCTCTCTATATCTCTCTATATCTCTCTATCTCTCTCTATATCTCTCTATATCTCTCTATATCTCTATCTCTCAATATTTCTCTATCTCTCTCTATCTCTCTATATCTCTCTATATCTCTCTATCTCTCTCTATATCTCTCTATATCTCTCTATATCTATATCTCTCTATATCTCTCTATATCTCTCTATATCTCTCTATCTCTCTCTATATCTCTCTATATCTCTCTATATCTCTCTATATCTCTCTATCTCTCTCTATATCTCTCTATATCTCTCTATATCTCTCTCACTATGCTGGCATGCAGGTACACATTAAAATTACTAAGTTGCTCTATATCTTAAAGACACTATATTAATAATAATAACACTAATAATCTCTCGGGCGCATTAAATGTCGTATATTACGTTAAAATAGTTCCATTGATCCATCCATGATATTTTTTTCAAAACTGTATAATAAACACGATACATATAAACTTGATACATACACCAACAGAATAAAAATTGACATAAATATGAGATTTGTTTACCAAGTGGTTGGTCAGAGGGTCAGAAGAATTACGTTTTCTCTAGTCAAGCACCAGTAACTTAACTAGAAATTTATTTGTTTCGTATGCCTTCACTCTAACTATAGCTATTCACAACCATTGAGGGTTTAGCACTTCTTTTTATGATTACATTAATAATAACTTGTAATAATAATAATAATCTGTAATAATAATAATAATACTTTGTAATAATAATTTGTCAGAGCATCATTCCCTCTAAAAATTACATGAGAATGAAAGTGTTAGTTTTTATTTAGTCTACTGTACCACTGTGGAGACAACTTGTACACAATGCAAGATGTTTGTATGAATGTTTATGAACCATAACTAGACACTTTGTCCGTTTGTTTATATAGTGGGTGAGGTGGCCAGGCGGACTACCCTACCCTACCTCCCAAACGACTTTCTACAAATACATAAATACTTTTCACCTCTCACCCTACATTACGACCATGAAGATTACAAATATTTCAGGGTAAGTAATGAGTGCACTGTATGTGCATTTTATCACTCTAGGGTGCCTGAAGTGTCGTCGTATTATACTATATGGTGGTGGGGTGGCCAGGTCTATCACACCTGAATTCTTACAGTAAATACTACTCACCTTTTGCCCTACATTAAGACTACAAATATTTTGAGGTAAATAATGAGTGTACTGTGTGTGTATTTTACTTTTTATTGTTTTTTAATGCCTAGTTCTATTGCTAACTTAATATATGCTAGTGTAAACTTGTTATCTGGCATTTACAGAAATTTATAAGTGGAAAAAATGGCGTTCTGCTTTCCGGCGACGTCTGCTTTCCAGCAGTAGCCTGGAACCTAACCTGCAGTATAAGTGGGGCCCTGTTGTATGTGTGTGTATATATGTATATATATGTGTATATATGTATGTATATTATATATATATATATATATATATATAGATATATATATATATATATATATATATATATATATATATATATATATATATATATATACAGTGGACCCCTGCATACCGTTGGCATCACATAACGTTTAATCCGCATACCGCTCGCTTTTATTGCAAAAATTTTGCCTCGCATACCGCTCAAAAACCCGCTCACCGCTGTTCGTCCGAGACACGTCCAATGTGCGCCTTAGCCAGCCTCACATGTTCCGCCGGTGGCATTGTTTACCAGCCAGCCTCCGCGGTAGCAACCAAGCATACAATCGTAACATTTCGTATTATTACAGTGTTTTTGGTGATTTTATCTGGAAAATAAGTGACCATGGGCCCCAAGAAAGCTTCTAGTGCCAACCCTACAGCAATAAGGGTGAGAATTACTATAGAGATGAAGAAAAAGATCATTGATAAGTATGAAAGTGGAGTGCGTGTCTCCGAGCTGGCCAGGTTGTATAATAAACCCCAATCAACCATCGCTACTATTGGTGGTACAGCTGCTGCTGCTGTAGCATCGTCTGCTGCTGTAGCATCGTCTGCTGCTGTAGCATCGTCTGCTGCTGCTGCTGCTGCTGCTGCTGTAGCATCGTCTGCTGCTGCTGCTGCTGCTGTAGCATCGTCTGCTGCTGCTGTAGCATCATCTGCTGCTGCTGTAGCATCGTCTGCTGCTGCTGTAGCATCGTCTGCTGCTGCTGTAGCATCATCTGCTGCTGCAGTAGCATCGTCTGCTGCTCCTGCTGCTGTAGCATCGTCTGCTGCTGCTGTAGCATCGTCTGCTGCTGCTGTAGCATCGTCCGCTGCTGCTGTAGCATCGTCTGCTGCTGCTGTAGCATCGTCTGCTGCTGCTGTAGCATTGTCTGCTGCTGCTGTAGCATCGTCTGCTGCTGCTGTAGCATCATCTGCTGCTGCTGTAGCACTGTTGTTGGTGTGGCTTATTGAGAATATACCAAGAAACAATTAACCCCAGAGGATTTGCCACCCAGGATAACCCAAAAAAGTCAGTGTCATCGAAGACTGTCTAACTTATTTCCAGTTTGGATTCAGGAAAAATAAAAGCACTAATGATGCAATCATAAAAATGCTAGATCTGCTTTACACAGCATTGGAAAATAAGGAATATCCACTAGGAATTTTTATTGACCTAAGAAAAGCTTTTGACACAGTAGACCACGACATCCTACTCCACAAACTTGATCACTACGGTATAAGAGGCCATGCGCTTGCTTATTTCAAATCTTACATTACTAATAGGTATCAGTACGTCACCATTAAAGACACAGCATCAGCAACACGGCCACTTGATACTGGAGTTCCGCAGGGAAGTGTCCTTGGTCCCCTGCTCTTCCTCATATACATCAATGACCTTCCAAACGTATCCCAACACCTGAAACCCATTCTCTTTGCTGATGACACGACTTATGTCATCTCTCACCCTAATCTTGCCACCCTCAACACCATTGTGAATGAGGAGCTGATTAAAATATCGACTTGGATGATAGCCAATAAACTTATGCTTAACACTGACAAAACCTACTATATTATGTTTGGTAGCAGAGCAGGAGATGCACAAATTAACATTAAGATTGACAACACTCTAATTACCAGAAATAATGGGGGAAAATTCCTAGGCTTATACCTTGACAACAACCTGAATTTCAGCACCCATATCTAGCATATAGCCAAAAAAGTATCCAAAACGGTTGGGATCCTCTCCAAGATACGATACTACGTGCCGCAAAATGCCCTTCTCACACTATACCACTCACTTATTTATCAATACCTCACCTATGCTATTTGTGCTTGGGGAACAACTGCAGCAACACACCTAAAGCCAATAATAACCCAACAAAAAGCTGCAGTAAGAATAATCACTAAATCCCATCCCTGGCAACACACCCCCCCACTCTTCATAGATCTAAACTTACTCCCAGTTCAGTACATCCACACTTACTACTGTGCAATCTACATCTACAGGGCCTTAAACTCTAATATCAACCTTGACCTAAAACGCTTTCTTGATAGTTGTGACAGAACCCACAGGCATAACACCAGACACAAACATCTCTACGACATTCCCCGTGTCCGACTAAACCTTTACAAAAATTCAATGTATGTCAAAGGCCCTAAAATCTGGAATACTCTACCTGAGAACTCTAGAACTGCAGACACATTCATCATCTTCAAAACTACCATTAGAAAACATCTTATCTCCCTGATACACCCCGTCAACTAACTACACGAATACCACCTGGTGGTTCACACTTACACTCACTCACTCATTTGACCATAAACAGAAATATTAATTTCAGTCTTAAAATAATGAATCCTGTGATACTCCGAGACGTGTCCACGTGTGGCCTGAACTGCCCCGTGTGTGCCAGTGTTTACAAGCCAGCCAGTGTGCGTGCATCTAAGCATACATTCGGTACATTCCATATTATCCATATTATCACTGTTTTTGGTGCTTGTTTCTGCAAAATAAGCCACCATGGGCCCCAAGAAAGCTTCTAGTGCCAACCCTACAGAAAAGGGTGCTAATTACTATTGAAATGAAGAAAGAGATAATTGCAAAGTATGAAAGTGGAGTGCGTGTGTCGGAGCTGGCCAGGTTGTATAGTAAACCCCAATCAACCATCTCTACTATAGTGAGCAAGAAAATGGCAATCAAGGAAGCTGTTGTTGCAAAAAGGTGCAACTGTGTTTTGGAAACAGAGACTGCAAGTGTTAGAAGATATTGAGAGAATGTTATTGGTGTGGATAAATGAAAAACAGATAGCAGGAGACAGCATCTCTCAAGCGATCATTTGTGAAAAGGCTAGGAAGTTGCATGACGATTTAATTAGAAAAATGCCTTCAACTAGTGATGTGAATGAATTTAAGGCCAGCAAAGGTTGGTTTGAGAGATTTAAGAATCATAGTGGCATACATAGTGTGATAAGGCATGGTGAGGCTGCCAGTTCGGACCACAAAGCAGCTGAAAAATATGTGCAGGAATTCAAGGAGTACATAGAGGCTGAAGGATTGAAACCTGAACAAGTGTTTAATTGTGATGAAACAGGCCTGTTTTGGAAGAAAATGCCAAGCAGGACCTACATTACTCAGGAGGAAAAGGCACTCCCAGGACATAAGCCTATGAAAGACAGGCTTACTCTGTTGATGTGTGCCAATGCTAGTGGTGATTGCAAAGTGAAGCCTTTATTGGTGTATCACTCTGAAACTCCCAGAGCGTTCAGGCAAAAGAATGTCCTCAAGGCTAATTTGTGTGTGCTGTGGAGGGCAAACAGTAAGGCATGGGTCACTAGGGACTTTTTCTATGACTGGTTACACCATGCATTTGCCCCCAATGTGAAAAATTACCTAATTGAAAAGAAATTAGACCTTAAGTGCCTCCTGGTGTTAGACAATGCCCCTGGTCATCCTACAGACGTGGCAGAGCGACTTTATGGGGACATGAGCTTCATTAACCCTTTGAGGGTCGACAGGCCCTCTCCGAAACTCGTTCTCAGGGTCGGCCAAATTTAAAAAAAAAAAAAAAATTATTTTCTCTTATGAAAAGATAGAGAATCTTTTCCCGATCATAAAGACACCAAAAGTTTGAAATTTGATAGAAAACTTACGGAATTATGCTCTCGCAAAGTTAGCGGTCTCGGCGATGTTTACGCATCGGCGATTTTGCCCACTTTGAGCCCCATTTTCGGCCAATTTCACTGTACTAGTCGACAAAAAACATGAATATTTCGCTAGAACTCCATTTTTTCTATCGAATGGGTGCAAGAAACCACCCATTTATAAATTCAACTATCCAGTACAGTGGTCAGAATTTAGCAATTTTGCCAATTTCACACAAATTTCAAAAGATGCCAATTTCCGAATAGGGTCCAGAATAAACAAGAAAGACATTCCTGGCACTAAAATGACATTTCCTCTAGTCATTAGTCACGTCTCAAGGCCCCTCTTATATTCTTTTGCTTTCCACTTTGAATTTTTATTCTCACAAAAAATATAAGATTTACTGTTATGCAGACTACTGCATTAGTGTAAAAAATGGTATAAATATTATTGGTGCACTTGTGAAAGAATATTAGACTCACCAGTTGACGTGTATTGCACGCTTGGCACGATTTGTTTACTTTTGAAGTTTGGTAAAAATCGAACATTTCTGCTACTTTGAGCTCAATTTCAAGGCACCTTTCATTGTAAAACCAGTCAAAATCATCTCAATTTCTGTAATATGTCTTCCATTCTATAAAATGAGACCAAGAAAACTAGAATACAACAATAAATACCATACGAAAATACACTGCAAAGTCGCTGATTTATTAAAAAAAAATGGTCAAAGTTTTTTTTTTCTCATTATGCACTGTGTGCTGCAGGATTTTTTTTAGACTGTGCACACTGACCACATAGACCCATTCTTTCATATGAAGGCCTACCAGCTTTCTCCCACTAGATTTGAGGCCGCTAGAATTTATGAGTACTAGTACGTCAAAAACCCCTACGCGTAAGCCGTACTAGTACGGCCGAAACCCCCAAAGGGTTAAGGTCAAGTTTTTGCCTCCTAATACCACTCCTCTCCTGCAGCCCATGGACCAGTAGGTCATTTCCAACTTCAAGAATCTGTACACAAAAGCTATGTTTCAAAAGTGCTTTGAAGTGACCACAGAAACTCAATTGACTCTAAGAGAGTTTTGGAAGGATCACTTTAATATCCTCAATTGTGTAAACCTTATAGGTAAGGCTTGGGAGGGAGTGACTAAGAGGACCTTGAACTCTGCTTGGAAGAAACTGTGGCCAGAATGTGTAGACAAAAGGGATTTTGAAGGGTTTGAGGCTAACCCTGAGAATCCTATGCCAGTTGAGGAATCCATTGTGGCATTGGGGAAGTCCTTGGGGTTGGAGGTTAGTGGGGAGGATGTGGAAGAGTTGGTGGAGGAGGACAATGAAGAACTAACCACTGATGAGCTGCTAGATCATCTTCAACAGCAAGAGGCCAGACCTGAGGAAACTGCTTCGGAGGAGGGGATAGAGAAATTGAAGAAGTTGCCTAATTCAAAGATTAAGGAAATGTGTGCAAAGTGGCTTGAAGTGCAAAGCTTTTTTGATGAAAATCACCCTGACACAGCTATTGCAAGCCGTGTTGGCTTGCAATGACACTGTTGTGAACCACTTTAGGAAAGTCATAAAGGAACGAGAGGTACAGGCCTCTATGGACAGATATGTTGTGCGACAGAAGTCCAGTGACTCTCAAGCTGGTCCTAGTGGCATTAAAAGAAGAAGGGAAGTAACCCCAGAAAAGGACTTGCTACCTCAAGTCCTAATGGAAGGGGATTCCCCTTCTAAACACTAAAACTTTGACACTCTCCCCTCCTCCCATCCCATCAATCATCACCAGATCTTCACCAGGCTGTTACTGCTGGCTGCATGCAAACCAACGTACGAGCCACAGCCCGGCTAATCAGGAACCGACTTTAGGTGCTTGTCCAGTGCCAGCTTGAAGACTGCCAGGGGTCTGTTGGTAATCCCCCTTATGTATGCTGGGAGGCAGTTGAACAGTCTCAGGCCCCTGACACTTATTGTATGGTCTCTTAACGTGCTAGTGACACCCCTGCTTTTCATTGGGGGGATGTTGCATCGTCTGCCAAGTCTTCTGCTTTCGTAGTGAGTGATTTTCGTGTGCAAGTTCGGTACTAGTCCCTCTAGGATTTTCCAGGTGTATATAATCATGTATCTCTCCCGCCTGCGTTCCAGGGAATACAGGTTCAGGAACCTCGAGCGCTCCCAGTAATTGAGGTGTTTTATCTCCGTTATGCGCGCCGTGAAGGTTCTCTGTACATTTTCTAGGTCAGCAATTTCACCTGCCTTGAAAGGTGCTGTTAGTGTGCAGCAATATTCCAGCCTAGATAGAACAAGTGACCTGAAGAGTGTCATCATGGGCTTGGCATCCCTCGTTTTGAAGGTTCTCATTATCCATCCTGTCATTTTTCTAGCAGATGCGATCGATACAATGTTATGGTCCTTGAAGGTGAGATCCTCCGACATGATCACTCCCAGGTCTTTGACGTTGGTGTTTCGCTCTATTTTGTGGCCAGAATTTGTTTTGTACTCTGATGAAGATTTAATTTCCTCGTGTTTACCATATCTGAGTAATTGAAATTTCTCATCGTTGAACTTCATATTGTTTTCTGCAGCCCACTGAAAGATTTGGTTGATGTCCGCCTGGAGCCTTGCAGTGTCTGCAATGGAAGACACTGTCATGCAGATTCGGGTGTCATCTGCAAAGGAAGACACGGTGCTGTGGCTGACATCCTTGTCTATGTCAGATATGAGAATGAGGAACAAGATGGGAGCGAGTACTGTGCCTTGTGGAACAGAGCTTTTCACCGTGCCTGCCTCGGACTTTACTCTGTTGACTACTACTCTCTGTGTTCTGTTAGTGAGGAAATTATAGATCCATCGACCGACTTTTCCTGTTATTCCTTTAGCACGCATTTTGTGCGCTATTACGCCATGGTCACACTTGTCGAAGGCTTTTGCAAAGTCTGTATATATTACATCTGCATTCTTTTTGTCTTCTAGTGCATCTAGGACCTTGTCGTAGTGATCCAATAGTTGAGACAGACAGGAGCGACCTGTTCTAAACCTATGTTGCCCTGAGTTGTGTAACTGATGGGTTTCTAGATGGGTGGTGATCGTGCTTCTTAGGACTCTTTCAAAGATTTTTATGATATGGGATGTTAGTGCTATCGGTCTGTAGTTCTTTGCTGTTGCTTTACTGCCCCCTTTGTGGAGTGGGGCTATGTCTGTTGTTTTTAGTAACTGTGGGACGACCCCCGTGTCCATGCTCCCTCTCCATAGGATGGTAAAGGCTCGTGATAGGGGCTTCTTGCAGTTCTTGATGAACACAGAGTTCCATGAGTCTGGCCCTGGGGCAGAGTGCATGGGCATGTCATTTATCGCCTGTTCGAAGTCATTTGGCATCAGGATAACATCA
>NC_091317.1:15064609-15137109 GCF_038502225.1 Cherax quadricarinatus
AACCAGAGAGAGAGGGGAGGATGAGCCAGCAAGACTGGATCTTGTGTTCACCCTGAGCAGTTCAGACATTGAGGACATCACTTACGAGAGGCCCCTTGGAGCTAGCGATCACGTGGTTCTGAGTTTTGATTATATAGTAGAGTTACAAGTGGAGAAGGGAACAGGAACTGAAGGGGACAGGCCAAACTATAAAAGGGGGGACTACACAGGTATGAGAAACTTCCTGCAGGAGGTTCAGTGGGACAGAGAAATGGTAGGAAAATCAGTAAACGAGATGATGGAATATGTGGCAACAAAGTGCAAGGAGGCAGAGGAAAGGTTTGTTCCCAAGGGAAACAGAAATAATAGGAAGACCAAAACGAGTCCTTGGTTTACCCGAAGGTGTAGGGAGGCAAAAACTAAGTGCAACAGAGAATGGAAAAGGCACAGGAGGCATAGGACCCAGGAAAACAAGATTAGTAGAAGAGCCAGAAACAAGTATGCACAGATAAGGAGGGAGGCCCAGCGACAGTATGAAAACGACATAGCATCGAAAGTCAAATCTGACCCGAAACTGCTGTATAGCCACATTAGGAGGAAGACAGTCAAGGACCAGGTGATAAGGCTGAGGAAAGAAGGTGGAGAACTCACAAGAAACGATCAAGAGGTATGTGAGGAGCTCAACACGAGATTTAAGGAAGTATTTACAGTAGAGACAGGAAGGACTCTGGGAGGGACAGACCAGATGGGGACACCAGCAAGGAATACACCAACAAGTGTTGGACGACATACATACAGATGAGGAGGTGAAGAAACTGCTAAGGGACATCGATACCTCAAAGGAAATGGGACCGGACAACATCTCCCCATGGGTCCTTAGAGAGGGAGCAGATATGTTGTGCGTGCCACTTACCACAATCTTCAACACGTCCCTGGAAACTGGGCAACTACCTGAGGTATGGAAGACGGCAAATGTAGTTCCCATTTTTAAAAAAGGAGACAGAAAAGAGGCACTAAACTATAGACCTGTGCCATTGACGTGTATAGTATGCAAAATTATGGAGAAGATTATCAGGAGGAGAGTGGTGGAGCACCTGGAACGGAACAAGAGTATAAATGCCAACCAGCACAGATTCACGGAAGGCAAATCCTGTGTCACAAACCTTCTGGAGTTTTATGATAAAATAACAGAAGTAAGACACGAGAGAGAGGGGTGGGTTGATTGCATCTTTTTGGACTGCAAGAAGGCCTTTGACACAGTTCCTCACAAGAGATTAGTGCAGAAGCTAGAGCATCAGGCGCATATAACAGGAAGGGCACTGCAATGGATCAGAGAATACCTGACAGGGAGGCAACAACGAGTCATGGTACGTAATGATGTATCACAGTGGGCACCTGTGACGAGCGGGGTCCCACAGGGGTCGGTCCTAGGACCAGTGCTATTTTTGGTATATGTGAACGACATGATGGAAGGGTTAGACTCAGAAGTGTCCCTGTTTGCAGATGATGTGAAGTTAATGAGGAGAATTAAATCTGATGAAGACCAGGCAGGACTTCAAAAAGACCTGGACAGACTGGACACCTGGTCCAGCAAATGGCTTCTCGAATTTAATCCTGCCAAATGCAAAGTCATGAAGATAGGGGAAGGGCACAGAAGACCACAGACAGAGTATAGGCTAGGTGGCCAAAGACTGCAAACCTCACTCAAGGAGAAAGATCTTGGGGTGAGTATAACACCGAGCATGTCTCAGGAAGCACACATCAATCAGATAACTGCTGCAGCATATGGGCGCCTGGCAAACCTGAGAACAGCATTCCGATACCTTAGTAAGGAATCATTCAAGACACTGTACACCATGTATGTCAGGCCCATACTGGAGTATGCAGCACCTGTTTGGAACCCGCACTTGATAAAGCACGTCAAGAAACTAGAGAAAGTACAAAGGTTTGCCACAAGGTTAGTTCCAGAGCTAAGGGGAATGTCCTATGAAGAAAGATTAAGGGAAATCGGCCTGACGACACTGGAGGACAGGAGGCTCAGGGGAGACATGATAACGACATATAAAATACTGCGTGGAATAGACAAGGTGGACAAAGACAGGATGTTCCAGGGAGGGGACACAGAAACAAGAGGCCACAATTGGAAATTGAAGACACAAATGAGTCAAAGAGATATTAGGAAGTATTTCTTCAGTCATAGAGTTGTAAGGCAGTGGAATAGCCTAGAAAATGACGTAGTGGAGGCAGGAACCATACACAGTTTTAAGACGAGGTTTGATAAAGCTCATGGAGCAGGGAGAGAGAGGGCCCAGTAGCAACCGGTGAAGAGACGGGGCCAGGAGCTAAAACTCGACCCCTGCAATCACAAATAGGTGAGTACAAATAGGTGAGTACACACACACACACACACACACACACACACACACACACATACACACACACACACACACACACACACACACACACATACACACACATACACACACACACACATACACACACACACACATACACACACACACACATACACACACACGCACACACACACACACACACACACACACACACACACACACACACACATAGCCGGACTCACACATACACTCCCCCTCTCCCCCACCGGCATCTCACTCCTTCCCCTGATCTCTCCCCTCCCTCTTTCACCCTCCCCCTCCCCACATCTCCCTCCTTCCCCCTCTCCCTCTCCCACTCACCCACTTGCTTCTCCCTCCTTTCCACTCCTCTCCCACATAGCCACAGTTCCTCCTCTACCCCCCCCCCCACACTCTGACATACACAATACTAACCTAACACACAGAATTACATAGGTTTCCCACTCTGAGGCAATCAGGATAAAAGAAAAATGGGTTGCCTGAGAGCAACAAGAAAAACCAAGGGACAGGAGGAGGAAACTGCAAAGGAAGAATGGGCAGCGGAACTCACAAAAAGGGAACATGAATGGGAAAAGAAACTAGAAGAACTTAGCATGAGAATGGAAGAGAGGATAGTAATGGAAAGCAGGAAGTGGGAGGTGCAAGTCAAAGCAGCAGAGGACAGGATAGAGTTTAGAAGAGGAACTGAAAAATCTGAAACAGCCTAAAGAACTAAAGAACATTTTGGGATTGACAACAGAGACTGCTACCTCAGTCACAAATAACGGGACTGTAGGGAAAGAAGGAGCAAAACTGCATGTAGAAGCTCAATCAGTGGAGACTGTAGTAAATGAAAGAGCTAAGCTATATGTGGAGGCCCTAACAGACCATAGCAGAGCCCAGGGAAAGCCAAGAAGGGAAAATGACAGGCCACTGACCCCAAGTACAGTAGCTAGTGAAACTGAAAAAAGGAAAGCTGCAATGGAGGAAACCAAATTGAATGAGGGGATACACAGGGATATGCAGTGGGAGAATGAAAGGGTGAGGTCAGTCTTTGTGTATGGGCTCCAGGAAGTTGAAGGGGAAACATATGAAGAAAGAAAACAAGGGGAAAAAAGCAATTGAAAGCATCATGAAAGCAATAGGAGAAGATGACATGACCCAGCTGGAAAATTTTCGGAGAATAGGGGGGTTTGTAAAACAAAGAACCCGGCCAGTGAAAGTGACCTTCAAGGCAGAATTGACTCGGAACAGGATCCTGCAGGAGAAAACACGATTAAGGGACATGCCGGCATACAGGAAGGTGTATCTCGACCGCAACAGAACACAAGAAGAAAGGCGGAAACTGAGAGAGATGGTACAAAGGCGAAAGGAGGAAAGAGAAGGGATGGAGAAGACAGACAGGAGATCCCAGACAGAGGAAGATCAAATACGGCCTCCATCACAACTTCCTATAGAAGCCTCCCAACCAGGTCAACCCCAGTGCAACCAAACACTCTAAACCAAAACACCCATGCCACATCTAATGCCCCCACCCACTACACTACAAACTCCACCCCCACAGCAACCACCCATAGTTCCTTATCAGGTCTCCCACTTCCCCAACCCCAATACACCTCCCAGACCACAGTCTTAGAAAAGAATTTGAAGGTGTGGTATACAAATGCAGATGGAATAACAAATAAGTATGAGGAATGGCACGAAAGAATCAAGAAGACATCCCCAGACATAATAGCACTCACAGAAACAACACTCACCAGAATAATAACAGATTCAATCTTTCCATCCGGATATCAAATCCTCAGGAAAGACAGAGGGAGGAGAGGGGGAGGAGGAGTTGCACTGCTCATTAAAAACCAGTGGGGTTTTGAGAAAATGGAAGGAATGGATGGCACGGGCGAAAGGGACTACTTAGTAGGAACAATCCAGTCTGAGGGACATAAGGTGATAATTGCAGTAATGTACAACCCACCACAGAACTGCAGGAGGCCAAGAGAAGAATACGATGAGACCAACAGAGCAATGGTCGACACACTAGCCGAGGTGGCCAGGAGAGCACACATGGGGGGAGCAAAGTTACTAGTTATGGGTGATTTCAATCACAAGGAGATTGACTGCGAAAATCTGGAGCCCCATGGGGGTCCTGGAACATGGAGAGCCAAGATGATGGATGTGGTACTGGAAAACCTCATGCATCAACATGTTAGAGACACTACCAGAGAGAGAGGAGAGGATGAACCAGCAAGACTGGACCTTGCATTCACCTTGAGTTGTTCGGACATCGAGGATATCATGTATGAAAGGCCCCTGGGAGATAGTGATCATGTGGCTCTGTGCTTCGACTACATAGTTGAGCTCCAAGTGGAGAGAGTAGCAGGAATAGGGCGGGAAAAACCAAACTACAAAAGGGGGAACTACCCAGGCATGAAGAACTTCCTTCAAGACATTCAGTGGGAGAGGGAACTGACAGGAAAACCAGTACAAGAAATGATGGACTATGTGGCAACAAAATGCAAGGAGGCAGAGGAGAGGTTTGTTCCCAAGGGAAACAGAAATAATGGGAAAAACAGAACGAGTCCTTGGTTCACCCAAAGGTGTAGGGAGGCAAAAAAGGTGTACTAGAGAATGGAAAAGGTACAGAAGACAGAGAACTCAGGAAAATAAAGAGATTAGCCAAAGAGCCAGAAACGAATATGCACAGATAAGAAGGAAGGCTCAGCGACAATATGAAAATGACATAGCATCAAAAGTCAAGACTGACCCGAAGCTGTTGTACAGCCACATCAGGAGGAAAACAACAGTCAAGGACCAGGTAATCAGACTGAGGAAGGGTGATGGGGAATTCACAAGAACCGACCGGGAGGTATGTCAGGAGCTCAACACGAGATTTCAAGAAGTATTTACAGTGGAAACCAGTAGGACTCCAGGAAATCAGAACAGGAGGGGGGGGGGCACCAGCAAGTGCTGGATGAAATACATATAACTAAGGAGGAGGTGAAGAAGCTGCTGTGCGAACTTGACACCTCAAAGGCGGTGGGACCAGACAACATCTCTCCGTGGGTCCTTAAAGAGAGAGCAGAGATATTGTGTGTACCATTAACAAAGATCTTCAACACATCATTTGAAACTGGGCAACTCCCCGAGGTATGGAAGATGGCAAATGTAGTCCCAATTTTTAAAAAGGGAGACAGACATGAGGCACTAAACTACAGACCTGTATCACTAACGTGTATAGTATGCAAGGTCATGGAGAAGATCATCAGGAGGAGAGTGGTGGAGCACCTGGAAAGAAACAAGTGTATAATTGACAACCAGCATGGTTTCAGGGAAGGAAAATCCTGTGTCACAAACCTACTAGAGTTTTATGATAAGGTGACAGAAGTAAGACAAGAGAGAGAGGGGTGGATCGACTGCATTTTTTTGTACGGCAAGAAGGCCTTCGACACAGTTCCTCACAAGAGGTTACTGCAAAAGCTGGAGGATCAGGCACACATAACAGGAAAGGCACTGCAATGGATCAGAGAATATCTGACAGGGAAGCAACAACGAGTCATGGTACGTGACGAGGTGTCAGAGTGGGCGCCTGTGACAAGCGGGGTTCCACAGGGGTCAGTCCTAGGACCTGTGCTGTTCTTGGTATATGTGAATGACATAACGGAAGGGATAGACTCAGAAGTGTCCTTGTTTGCAGATGATGTAAAGTTAATGAGAAGAATCAAATCGGATGAGGATCAGGCAGGACTACAAAGAGACCTGGACAGGCTACAAGCCTGGTCCAGCAACTGGCTCCTTGAGTTTAACCCTGCTAAGTGCAAAGTCATGAAGATTGGGGAAGGGCAAAGAAGACCGCAGACACAATATAGTTTAGATGGCCAAAGACTGCAAACTTCACTCAAGGAAAAAGATCTGGGGGTGAGTATAACACCGAGCATATCTCCTGAGGCGCACATCAATCAAATAACTGCTGCAGCATACGGGCGCCTGGCAAACCTACGGATAGCATTCCGATACCTCAGCAAGGATTCGTTCAAAAGACTGTATACCATTTACATCAGGCCCATACTGGAGTATGCTGCACCAGTTTGGAATCCACACCTAGTCAAGCACGTCAAGAAATTAGAGAAGGTGCAAAGGTTTGCAACAAGACTAGTCCCAGAGCTACGGGGATTGTCCTACGAAGAAAGGTTGAGGGAAATCGGCCTGACGACACTGGAGGACAAGAGGGTCAGGGGAGACATGATAACGACATATTCCTATGATGAGAGGTTAAGGGGAAATCAACCTGACGACACTGGAGGACAGGAGAGATAGGGGGGACATGATAACGACATACAAAATACTGAGAGGAATTGACAAGGTGGACCAAGACAGGATGTTCCAGAGACTGGACACAGCAACACGGGGACACAGTTGGAAGCTGAAGACACAGATGAATCAAAGGGACTCAAGAAATCGTAATGACACGATTGCAAATAAACCATACCCCCGGCCGGGATTGAACCCGCGGTCATAGAGTCTCAAAACTCCAGCCCGTCGCGTTAGCCACTAGACCAGCTAGCCACAATAAGATTCATCCAACTAGGTATATTTCTACACGCGACGGGCTGGAGTTTTGAGACTCTATGACCGCGGGTTCAATCCCGGCCGGGGGTATGGTGGAATCACAGGGATGTTAGGAAGTATTTCTTCAGCCACAGAGTAGTCAGTAAGTGGAATAGTTTGGGAAGCGATGTAGTGGAGGCGGGAACCATACATAGTTTTAAGGCGAGGTATGATAAAGCTCATGGAGCAGGGAGAGAGAGGACCTAGTAGCAATCAGTGAAGAGGCAGGGCCAGGAGCTATGAATCGACCCCTGCAACCACAAATAGGTGAGTACAAATAGGTGAGTACACACACACACACACCCACACACCCACCCACACACCCACCCACACACACCCATGCACACACCCACCCACACACACCCACGCACACACCCACCCACCCACACACCCAC
The DNA here is from genome assembly GCF_038502225.1 of Cherax quadricarinatus. Taxonomy (NCBI): domain Eukaryota; kingdom Metazoa; phylum Arthropoda; class Malacostraca; order Decapoda; family Parastacidae; genus Cherax; species Cherax quadricarinatus. The sequence goes on from NC_091317.1 coordinate 15,071,958, forward strand.
CCACACACACTGTGTATGTTAGGCCCATACTGGAGTATGCAGCACCAGTCTGGAACCCACACCTGGTCAAGCACGTCAAGAAGTTAGGGAAAGTACAAAGGTTTGCAACAAGGCTAGTCCCAGAGCTCAGGGGAATGTCGTACGAGGAAAGGTTGAGGGAAATCGGACTGATGACACTGGAGGACAGAAGGGTCAGGGGAGACATGATAACGACATACAAGATACTGCGGGAAGTAGACAAGGTGGACAGAGATAAGATGTTCCAGAGAGGGGACACAGGAACAAGGGGTCACAACTGGAAGCTGAAGACTCAGACGAGTCACAGGGACGTTAGGAAGTATTTCTTCACTCATAGAGTCGTCAGGAAGTGGAAAAGCCTAGCAAGTGAAGTAGTGGAGGCAGGAACCATACATAGTTTTAAGAAGAGGTATGATAAAGCTCATGAAGCATTGAGAGAGAGCACCTAGTAGCAATCAGTGAAGAGGTGGGGCCAGGAGCTGAGTCTCGACCCCTGCAACCACAATTAGGTGAATACAATTAGGTGAGTACACACACACACACACACACACACACACACACACACACACACACACACACACACACACAACACACACACAACACACACACACACACACACACACACACACACACACACACACACACACACACACACACACACACACACACACACGCACGACAATCCATTATTTACAGCTAGCAAAGTCAGGGTATTTCTCCAGAATGGTCTGTAATATACCACTGTGAATAAAATACTTTGCCATTTCTTGAGCATTTCTGAGCGAGTTGTTTCTAAATTCATTAATTTGATCACACTCCAGTACATAATGACGCAAGGTGTGACAATAGTTCATCTGGCAAAGTTTACATTTCGTTTGGTCTACATCTGGTGGTGGTGATTTAACCTGCCATAGATACTTGTAACCCAGCCGGAGCCGGGCGGTAGTGACATCCAAGAGTCTGCTTATCTTGTTTGATGCACCATAGACATATGGCTCCTCCTGCATGATGGAATGATGATAGATGGACTGACTTGTGTCAGTCTCCCTAAGTCTTAAGTCAATAAAGTTCATTTGAAGTTCTTTTCGTATTATTGTTCTCAAACTACTACCTGACAAGCCAAGATTGTAATCTACTCCCTCTTTGAAAGCATACAGCTTAGCCAATTTATCAATTCTATCATGCATCTGAAGACCAATGTGAGATGAAATCCACAGCATGTGCACTCTGACTCCACTGTCCACAATCCTACCATACCTGTGTCTGGCTTCTGACACAAGCATGCCACAATTTATACTTAATGAGTTGAGAGCATTTATGGATGACAGAGAATCAGTTACAATTAAAGTAGACTGTAGTTGTTTACATCTGTGGGGTTGTTTACAACGTTGCATATTGGTGTAACCCTTGCTATCTTGAGTAGTGTCGGGAAAGTGCTGGTTTCTAGTGATTTGTTAAAGAGTAATGAAACAGCTGGCGAAAGAACATCAGCCCCTCGTTTGTACAATAATGACGGGAATTCAGCCAGATTTTCTGATTTATTTTTAAGTGACTTAATCGTGATGACTTCTGTTGCCTTGGTTGGTGCAAGATATGTTGGGAAATTCCCATCTAAGTAATCACTTGCGCAGGCATTGGCACCTGGGATTTTACTGGCGAGATTTGATCCTATCTTGTCAACTGTATCAATAGGCTGTAGTTGTGTTTCATTCGGTTTAGCTAGGACAATATCCCTATCTTTTTCAGTTTCTGGGTGTCCAGAATCTGAAAGAGTTTCTTCCAGGTCTTTTTTTTTATATCTCCTCTTGTTTCGGTGAATCTATTGCAGTAGTGCAATTGCTTAGCCTTTCTTATTAATTTGATGAGGACTGATGCATAGTGTTTAATATCTTTGTTTAATAAGACCTGTCTGTATTACTTTTCATTCATTCATAAGGAAGGAGTAGCAAAAATGTTGAAGGATAAGTTATGGCAGGAAAAGAAAGAATTTAAATGTATAAATTCAAAGATTATGTGGAGTAAAATAAGGGTTGGATTTGAAAAGTGGGCTATAGTAAGTGTTTATGCACCTGGAGAAGAGAGAAGTGTAGAGGAGAGAGAGATTTTGGGAAATGTTGAGTAAGTGCATGGGAAGTTTTGAACCAAGTGAGAGAGTACTTGTCGGTGGGAATCTCAGTGCTAAAGTGGGTAAAAATGTAGAGGGAGTAGATAAATTTGGGGTGCCAGGGGTAAATGAAAATGGGGAGCCTTTAACTGAACTATGTGTAGAAAGAGGTTTGGTAATAAGTAATACATATTTTATGAAGATAAATAAGTATACATGATATAACACATAATGAAAGTAGCTTATGTATTGGTGGATAAAAGATTGATGGGTAGGTGTTGCGAATTATGCCCATGCATGACATTTTATATTTGAGAAATATTCCAGTTATAATGTTTCACTTAATATTACATAGTTGACTTCTTCACTAGTATTATTATTATTATAATCAAAAAGAAGCGCTAAGCCACAAGGGCTATACAGCTTCTTCACTAGTAGCTAAAGTGAAGATTTCCGACTTTACATTATCTGACACCATATGTATCATGATACTAGAATATTGCTCTTTATTTTTATTATAAGTATTAAGATATACAGTGGACCCCTGGTTTTCGTCTGGTGCAGAAATCGTACAATTCGGACTTCAAGCACTTTTTTCGGCGAAAATTTCCCCCAGGTTTTGTACATCCACTTGCAAATTGTCCATATCACAGGCGTCCACCCGCCCGGGACGCCACTTCTCATGTGTACCAGACTGTCTGCCTCTCTCGTCGAGTTAGCAATACTCTGCGGGTTCATCCATTGCTTTGTTTATTGATTGCAACTGTGAAATAAGCCACCACAGGCCAAAGAAAGCTCAGAGTGCCAGCCCTTTGGTAGAGAACATGAGAAACACGATAGAATTCAAGGAAGAACTTGTAGCAAAATATGAAAGTGGCGTACGTGTGGCCGAGCTCACCAGGATGTATGGGATGTGGAGGAGTTGGAGGACCACAGGGAAGAGCTAAACACTGAAGAGCTGCAAGACTTTCAACTGGAACAGCAACAGATCGCAGATGAGGAAACTGCTTCAGAGGAGGAGGAGGAAGAGAGGGAAGAATGTGCCTTCTTCAGTGATTAAAGACGTGGGCAAAGTGGAGTGAGTTGCAAAATTTTGCAGAGAATTGTCACCTTAATGTTGCAAGCTGTGTCTGCAGCATGTTCAATGATAATGTCTTGTCCCATTTTGGGCAAATCTTCAAGAGATGCCAGAAACAGGCCTCTCTGGACAGATTTTTTTTTTGTGCAACAGGTGCAGTGACTCAAGCTGGTTCAAGTGCCAGGGGGGATTCCCCCTTCCAAATAATAACCTCAACTCCCTCTCCCCTCCTTGCTATTTTCCATATGCAAACAAGAGTCTTCAATAAAGGTATGTAATGTTCATTTATCATTAAAATTAGTCATTTATGTTTATTTCTCATTGTTTTCTGTATGTAAAACTATAGTTATTCTCTATAAAATGTATTTTTGTTAATATTTTTTGGGTGTCGGGAATGGATTAATTGGATTTACATTACTGTATTTCTTATGAGAAATATTACTTCGGTTTTCGTCCATTTCGGATTTCGGCCGACCTTCTAGAACTGTTTAAAGACGAAAACCAGGATATTGCTGTATATGTATGTATATAGGAAGAGTAGAAAACTAGTTAATAATGAAAGAGAATGGAATCACTAGTTAAAAGACTGGTCGCTAATTATTCTGCCAGCTGAATTCAAAGCTTTTGTCACGTGACCAACCTGATGTGAGAGTTACTGGTTGCTGACACAAGCAGTAGGTTCAGGTTCTCAACCCCGAGTGCATAGCCCTCTTTAGTACTTGGTTACATAGTTGCTTTTCTATGTTATTGTTGTGATAGAAACACAGGCCTTATCTCTAGGCTTTATTGAACATAGAATCTTCATAGTACTTCTGCAACAACAAAATATAATGACTAGTACATCTAATAATGGCTTCTACAGGGATGGTGATGTCTCGCATATGTCAAGAGAAAAGTTATAACTACAGGCCACATATTTAAACTCACCATGTAATCTGCATGACTAATGTATATATATAAATAGAGGAGGAGAGAATCACACCGTGTGTTGGCGCCCATCGCACACACCAAACTGTTGTTGTTGTTAAGGGCCCCAAGAGGTGGTGCAGTATTATCCTGCTGCTGCTCCCCACAGGACCAGTATCACTACAATCTCCCCCTTCTAAAATATCAGAGACAGTAATCTCCCAAACTGTTAGGTGGGCGACGTACACGTCCCGACCTTCGTAGCCCTTGAGCCTCTCCACCAGGTTCGATATTTTCCAGCGGGGTTTCATTAACTGCTGGAGCAGAATCCTCTATTTCCATAGGGGTAGTCTCAAGGGGCTTTCCAGGAGAAAACGAAGCATCTTTCACATCTATTGGTGTATCTTGAGATTCCACACTAATGGGGATTTCAACTGGGGCTAAATGTCTTGTAGATACTGTAGTCTCTTCACCATTTTGGTAGCGAATGTGGATTAGCTTGCAGGAGCTCTACCTCTTCCACTAAAGGATCCGTCTTGTTCATTCTACGGTGACTCTTCAGGAGAACGGGTCCAGGATGACATAACCAAGTGGGCACGGAGGCTCCCGTAGAGGAACGACGTGAATAGTTGAGGAGTCTTTCATGAGGGGTTGCATTAGTAGCTGTGCACAGCAATGATCTAATAGAGTGAAGAGCATCAGGTAGGACAGTTTGCCAGTGTTGAACAGGTAGATTGCGCGACTTCAATGTCATTGTAACTGCCTTCCATATAGTACCATTGAACCGCTCCACTTGACCATTGCCTTGAGGGTTGTAGCTTGTTGTTCTGCTGCAGGCAATACCTTTGCTAGCCAAAAACTCCTGAAGTTCGTTACTCATGAACGAGGATCCCCTGTCTGAATGGATATAAGCTGGCATACCAAAAATAGAGAACAACTGTGAAAGACAACTAATAACAGTTGAAGCAGCCATATTTGCACAGGGGAATACAAAGGGAAACCTTGAATATTCATCTACTATGTTAAGGAAATACCTATTCTGATTTGTGCTTGGTAGAGGTCCTTTGAAATCTATATTCAATCTTTCGAAAGGCTGGGTGGATTTTATGAGATGAGTCTTCTCTGGCTGATGAAAGTTTGGCTTGCACTCTGCACATACTCTGCATGCTCTGATCACTTGTCGCACATCTTCCACTGAGTAGGGCATGTTCTTTGATTTGACAAAATGGTACAGGCGTGTAACTCCTGGGTGACACAAAGCCTTGTGGAGCGCTGAGAGTGATTGCAAATCATGACATGCTGCTCCACAGTGGGACCTAGAGAATGCATCAGGTGAGATGTTCTCTTGACCCGGTCGGTACAGAATATCAAAGTCATAACACGATAGTTCCATCCTCCAGCGTAATATCTTGTCATTCTTTATCCTACTTTTGTGCTTCTTGTCGAACATATACATCACGGACCGTTGGTCAGTCCTTATGGTGAAACGTCTACCAGTTAAATAATGCCTCCAGTGGCGAACTGCTTCTATGATGGCCTGGGCTTCCTTTTCTACAGCAGCGTAACATTTCTCTGATCCTTGAAAAGTTCTCGAAAAGAAGGCTACTGGTCGTCCTGCCTGAGATAAGAGTGCAGCAATGGCAATGTCAGATGCATCCGTTTCCACTTCGAATGGTAGGGACTCATCAATGGCTTTAACTACTGAGTTTTCAATGTCCTGTTTGAGAGTATGGAAAGCGGCTTCTGCTTCCTTTGTCACAGGAAATGTGGTAGCACTCAATGGGCGGACTTTACTTGAATAGTTGTAGACCCATTGTGAGTAATAAGCAAAGAGACCAAGAGTTCTTCGGAGTGACTTTTTGTCTTGAGGCATTGGAAGTTCCCGTAGAGGTCGTAGTCGTTCAGGGTCTGGGAATATTGAACCTCCTTCCACTACATAACCAAGGATGCTAAGCCTTTTAGTTGAAAAAGTGCACTTTTCCTCATTGTAACTTATATTTTTCTTCTTGGCGGCTTCCAAAAACTTATCAAGGTTTGCATCATGTTCCTCCTGGGTCTTGCCACAAATGGTAACATTATCTAAATACGCGTAAGTTCCCATGAGTTGCTCTTCCTGAATGAGTGAATCCATAATTTGTTGGAAGCAGGCTACCCCATTGGTGACTCCAAAAGGGACTCTGGTAAACTGATACAGGCCATCACTAGCCTGAAACGCTGTGTATGGTTTATCTTCATTCCTTATAGGGACTTGATGATAGGCACTCTGTAGATCAATTGTGCTAAACACATAGTACTGAGCAATTTTGTTCACTGTATCATCAATTCGAGGTAGAGGGTACCCATCAAGAAGTGTAAATTTGTTGATTGTCTCAGAGTAATCGATAGCCAGTCTCCGTTTCCTATAACCATCTTTAACAACAACAACCTGTGCACGCCAAGGGGAATCACTCGGTTCTATAATACCCTCCTTCAGCAGCCTCTGAGTTTCTTTCTCAATGAACATCCGATCCTCATAAGAATAGCGGCGTGACTTAGCTGATATAGGATGGCAATCCGCGGTAAGATTTGCAAACAGCTTTGGTGGGTCTACCCTTAAAGTGCTAAGTCCACAGACAACAAGAGGAGGCAGTTCACCTCCATATGTTAAGGTGACACTACCATGCAGCTTCTGAAAGTCCTGACCAAGGATAACATCAGAGCACAGTTGTGGCAGAATAGCTAAATGTACATCTTGATAATCCTTTCCATTAACTCTGAGATTTACCTTACAAAACCCTAAGGTCTGAATAGAGAGAGATGTTGATGCCATGGAAACAGTACCTGATGAGTGATGTACAGTCAAGGAGTGGCGTTTAACTAAGTCAAGGTTGATGAAACTCTCTGAGCTGCCACTATCAATAAGACCATCTACTTCTGTTCCTTTGATGAATACTTTCACAACTGCCTTTGACAGTGAATTTGGAGTAGCCGCAGAAGTCAATGTTGCTAGAGTCGCACGATCACTGGAATGTGTGGAGGCACTAGCTCTTGTTGATGCATTAGCACGACATACTTTTGCAAAGTGACCTTTCTTGTGGCATTTATGGCACATTGCTTCACGAGCAGGACACTTTGGACGTGGATGTCTTGAAAAACCACAAAAGAAACACACCGTACCTGCTGCTGCTGTCACTGAGGCAGGTTCCACAGTAACTTCATTGCAAGAGTCTTGGTCAGGAATTGCAGCACTTACCACTCGAGAAGGCTGAGTGGTACTGTATACTTCAGAATTCTTCTGGGCTGAATCTAGAGCTCTTGCCTGGTCAAAGGCAGCGGCTAAGTCGAGAGTTTTATTCTCCAATAAACGCTGCCTTATTATTGGTGATTGCAGGCCACTGATAAAAGCATCCCTGATGGACTCTTCACAATACTGAGCAGCTGTCACTGCTTGGAAGTGACAGTCCTTACCTAAAATTTTCAGTGCTTGAAAGTATTCCTCTAAGGATTCATCAATCTGCTGGCGGCGAGTTGCAAGGCGATAGCGTGCAAAGATTTCATTTGTAGGTTTAATATACTGAGACTTGAGGGTTTTGATAGCATCTTCGTAGGTATTACACTCAGAAATAGCCTCATATATCTTAGGTGACACAAAATTGATGAGCAGACTTAGTTTATCTAGATCTTCTTTAGGAAGGGCTCCCAAGAGGTGGTGCAGTATTATCCTGCTGCTGCTCCCCACAGGACCAGTATATGTATGCTGTATATGTATGTATATAGGAAGAGTAGAAAACTAGTTAATAATGAAAGAGAATGGAATCACTAGTTAGACTGGTCGCTAATTATTCTGCCAGCTGAATTCAAAGCTTTTGTCACGTGACCAACCTGATGTGAGAGTTACTGGTTGCTGACACAAGCAGTAGGTTCAGGTTCTCAACCCCGAGTGCATAGCCCTCTTTAGTACTTGGTTACATAGTTGCTTTTCTATGTTATTCAGTCTCTTACTCGAGATGATTGACTATTGGTCTGAGAGATTGCTAGCTTAAGTAATCTTTGTAAGAGATTGTTGTTTCTCAAAAGTAACTAAGTTTTCCTTTCTGTACAAGACTGACAATATTGATGGATTGTTTGGGGTTTGGTTATTTAATTATTTATAAGAACGTATACAATTATGTTCTTCAATATTCATCGTATGTGAAGTATCACAAGGTGTCATACCCCTCCATGAGGATGGGATTTTAATGTTTAACCTAGCTACTAAATACGAAAAGAGACTTAGTATTCATATTAAATAAAGATCAGAAGGAAGTGTCAAAAATCGTTGTTAATTGAACCTTGGTACACCCTAGGTGCTTTCTTCTAGACTAATTGTCTAACGTAGTTAATATCTAACCCAGTCCCAGTTACTAAGTACAAGAAGGCTTAGTTTTCAAACTAGATAAAAAAAAACCCTGGAAAAAAAAAGACTTAGTGTTTATTTCCCCTGAAGTGAATTATAAAAGGTGGACAATGACTAAGCCAGTATTTTCATGTTACAGCATAAAGCCAGTGTTTGTAACAGTAGGCTTCAGGATGTACATGTTTATAGAGGGGCAATGGATATATTGGATCATTATATTGCTGCACACTAACAGCACCTTTCAAGGCAGGTGAAATTGCCGACCTAGAAAATGTACAGAGAACTTTCACGGCGCGCATAACGGAGATAAAACACCTCAATTATTGGGAGCGCTTGAGGTTCCTAAACCTGTATTCCCTGGAACGCAGGAGGGAGAGATACATGATTATATACACCTGGAAAATCCTAGAGGGACTAGTACCGAACTTGCACACGAAAATCACTCATTACGAAAGCAAAAGACTTGGCAGACGATGCACCATCCCCCCAATGAAAAGCAGGGGTGTCACTAGCACGTTAAGAGACCATACAATAAGTGTCAGGGGCCCGAGACTGTTCAACTGCCTCCCAGCACACATAAGGGGGATTACCAACAGACCCCTGGCAGTCTTCAAGCTGGCACTGGACAAGCACCTAAAGTCAGTTCCGGATCAGCCGGGCTGTAGCTCGTATGTTGGTTTGCGTGCAGCCAGCAGCAACAGCCTGGTTGATCAGGCTCTGATCCACCAGGAGGCCTGGTCTCAGACCGGGCCGCGGGGGCGTTGACCCCCGGAACTCTCTCCAGGTAAACTCCAGGTTATCTAGTTTTAGCTACAGTTAGAGTAAGAGGTAGATGGGACAAAAGGAAAATGGCAACAGTAAGAGTGAGGTGAAAGTTTATAAACTAAAGGAGGAGGAAGTTAGGGTGAGATATAAGCAACTATTGGCCGAAAGGTGGGCTAGTGCAAGTATGGGTAGTGGGGGGGAGGGGGGGTTGAAGAGGAATGGGATAGTTTTAAAAATGCAGTATTAGAATGTGAGGCAGAAGTTTGTGGCTATGAAAGGGGAAGGGGCACAGGAGGAAAGAGGAGTGATCGGTGGAATGATGAGGTAAAGGATGCAATAAGAGATAAAAGTAGCTTATGAGAGGTTTTTACAAAGCAGAAGATAAGATTTCATTTGGATTTTTAACCCCGGAGGGTTAGCCACCCAGGATAACCCAAGAAAGTCAGTGCGTCATCGAGGACTGTCTAACTTATTTCCATTGGGGTCCTCAGATTGTCCCCAGGATGCGACCCACACCAGTCGACTAACACCCAGGTACCTAATTGCTGCCAGGTGAACAGGACAACAGGTGTAAGGAAACGCATCGAAATGTTTCCACCCACCGGGAATTGAACCCAGGCCCTCCGTGTATGAAGCGACAGCTTTAGCCACCAGGACAGAGTATATGGAGAGTAAAAGAAAGGTGAAGATTATAATTAAAATCATGGCGGAGCGCTAAACCCGTAGGATTATACAGTGTATGTGGGAGGGTAGGGAGGGAAGGTATTAATACTCAGTTCAGGGAACTGGAGCACAGATCCAATTCCCTAGATAGAGAGAAGAGTGGTGAGGGAATGCAAAAGGAGAGAAAATGATAGTTGAAGAGGCACTGTCAAGAAATTTTGCTGAAAATAAGAGAAATTTTTGGAGACAAGTTAAAAAATCTAGGGAATGAATGAATGAATTTGTCAGTTAAAACAGAGTAGGGGAGTTAGTAGATGGGGAGCTGGAGGTATTGGGTAGATGATGGGAATATTTTGAGGAACTCTTGAATGTCAATGAAGAAAGGGAGACAGTAATTTTATGCACTTGCCAGGGAGGTATAACATCTTTTAGGAGTGAAGAATAGCAGGATGTGAGTGTGGGGAAGGTGCACGAGGCATTACGTAGAATGAAAGGGGGTAAAGCTGGAACTAACGTGATCATGACAAATGTTAAAAACGGGGAGATATAGTGTTGGAATGGTTGGTATTTTTGTTTAATAAATATATGAAAGAGGAGAAGGTGCCTAGGGATTGGCAGATAGCATGTATAATTCCTTTATATAAAGAGAGAGAGATTTTGGGAGATGTTAAGTGAATGTATAGGAGCCTTTCAACCAAGTGAGAGAGTAATTGTGGTAGGGGACCTGAATGCTAAAGTAGGAGAAACTTTTAGAGAGGGTGTGGTAGGTAAGTTTGGGGTGCCAGGTGTAAATGATAATGGGAGCCCTTTGATTGAACTTTGTATAGAAAGGGGTTTAGTTATAGGTAATACATATTTTAAGAAAAAGAGGATAAATAAGTATACAAGATATGATGTAGGGCGAAATGACAGTAGTTTGTTGGATTATGTATTGGTAGATAAAAGACTGTTGAGTAGACTTCAGGATGTACATGTTTATAGAGGGGCCACAGATATATCAGATCACTTTCTAGTTGTAGCTACACTGAGAGTAAAAGGTAGATGGGATACAAGGAGAATAGAAGCATCAGGGAAGAGAGAGGTGAAGGTTTATAAACTAAAAGAGGAGGCAGTTAGGGTAAGATATAAACAGCTATTGGAGGATAGATGGGCTAATGAGAGCATAGGTGTGGCATGCAAAGAGTACGTAACCTTTATTCGACGCATGTACACACCCTCATTTACAGGCTATCTCCCCCAACCAGCGAACCAGGTTGCTAAGAGTTGATGATGGGGCCCCGTCATTCAACTAGTGACCAGGTTCTAGCCAATAAGAAGATGGTTTTGGCAATCGCAGAGGTTATGTGGGTACCGCTCTCCTGTCTGCCCTTGTCATTCCCATTCTAGAGCTGGTTGAAGCACGGTCTGCTATCTTGTGGCTTCTATTTCTGCTTTGCTTACTGTGGAGTGCACTATACTTATCATTGTACATAGTGTACATATTGCTGTTCTAAATTGGTGAAGGATAATATAAGTCTAAACTTTTTCTACTGTGTTTATTTGCTCCCATTACACCCGGGGTAACAGGCCATTTGGAAACCTGGGTTGTAATAATAGGCAATGGGGTCGAAGAGGTATGGGGTAGGTTTAAAAATGTAGTGTTAGAGTGTTCAGCAGAAGTTTGTGGTTACAGGAAAGTGGGTGCAGGAGGGAAGAGGAGCGATTGGTGGAATGATGATGTAAAGAGAGTAGTAAGGGAGAAAAAGTTAGCATATGAGAAGTTTTTACAAAGTAGAAGTGATGCAAGGAGGGAAGAGTATATGGAGAAAAAGAGAGAGGTTAAGAGAGTGGTGAAGCAATGTAAAAAGAGAGCAAATGAGAGAGTGGGTGAGATGTTATCAACAAATTTTGTTGAAAATAAGAAAAAGTTTTGGAGTGAGATTAACAAGTTAAGAAAGCCTAGAGAACAAATGGATTTGTCAGTTAAAAATAGGAGAGGAGAGTTATTAAATGGAGAGTTAGAGGTATTGGGAAGATGGAGGGAATATTTTGAGGAATTGTTAAATGTTAATGAAGATAGGGAAGCTGTGATTTCGTGTATAGGGCAAGGAGGAATAACATCTTGTAGGAGTGAGGAAGAGCCAGTTGTGAGTGTGGGGGAAGTTCGTGAGGCAGTAGGTAAAATGAAAGGGGGTAAGGCAGCCGGGATTGATGGGATAAAGATAGAAATGTTAAAAGCAGGTGGGGATATAGTTTTGGAGTGGTTGGTGCAATTATTTAATAAATGTATAGAAGAGGGTAAGGTACCTAGGGATTGGCAGAGAGCATGCATAGTTCTTTTGTATAAAGGCAAAGGGGATAAAAGAGAGTGCAAAAATTATAGCAGGTTTGTAGACAGCAACCACCCAGGGAAGTACTACCGTCCTGCCAGATGACTGTGAAACAAAAACCTGTAACTGTTTTGCATGATGGTAGGATTGCTGGTTTCTTTTTCTGTCTCATAAACACGCTAGATAACAGGGATATCTTGCTACTCCTACTTACACTTTGGTCACACTTCACAGACACGCACATGCATATATATATATATACATACATCTAGGTTTTTCTCCTTTTTCTAAATAGCTCTTGTTCTTTTTTATTTCTTTATTGTCCATGGGGAAGTGGAAAAGAATCTTTCCTCCGTAAGCCATGCGTGTCGTATGAGGCGACTAAAATGCCGGGAGCAATGGGCTAGTAACCCCTTCTCCTGTATACATTTACTACAAAAGAGAAGAAGAAAAACTTTATAAAACTGGGATGCTTAAATGTGCGTGGATGTAGTGCGGATGACAAGAAACAGATGATTGCTGATGTTATGAATGAAAAGAAGTTGGATGTCCTGGCTCTAAGCGAAACAAAGCTGAAGGGGGTAGGAGAGTTTCAGTGGGGGGAAATAAATGGGATTAAATCTGGAGTATCTGAGAGAGTTAGAGCAAAGGAAGGGGTAGCAGTAATGTTAAATGATCAGTTATGGAAGGAGAAAAGAGAATATGAATGTGTAAATTCAAGAATTATGTGGATTAAAGTAAAGGTTGGATGCGAGAAGTGGGTCATAATAAGCGTGTATGCACCTGGAGAAGAGAGGAATGCAGAGGAGAGAGAGAGATTTTGGGAGATGTTAAGTGAATGTATAGGAGCCTTTGAACCAAGTGAGAGAGTAATTGTGGTAAAGGACCTGAATGCTAAAGTAGGAGAAACTTTTAGAGAGGGTGTGGTAGGTAAGTTTGGGGTGCCAGGTGTAAATGATAATGGGAGCCCTTTGATTGAACTTTGTATAGAAAGGGGTTTAGTTATAGGTAATACATATTTTAAGAAAAAGAGGATAAATAAGTATACACGATATGATGTAGGGCGAAATGACAGTAGTTTGTTGGATTATGTATTGGTAGATAAAAGACTGTTGAGTAGACTTCAGGATGTACATGTTTATAGAGGGGCCACAGATATATCAGATCACTTTCTAGTTGTAGCTACACTGAGAGTAAAAGGTAGATGGGATACAAGGAGAATAGAAGCATCAGGGAAGAGAGAGGTGAAGGTTTATAAACTAAAAGAGGAGGCAGTTAGGGTAAGATATAAACAGCTATTGGAGGATAGATGGGCTAATGAGAGCATAGGCAATGGGGTCGAAGAGGTATGGGGTAGGTTTAAAAATGTAGTGTTAGAGTGTTCAGCTGAAGTTTGTGGTTACAGGAAAGTGGGTGCAGGAGGGAAGAGGAGCGATTGGTGGAATGATGATGTAAAGAGAGTAGTAAGGGAGAAAAAGTTAGCATATGAGAAGTTTTTACAAAGTAGAAGTGATGCAAGGAGGGAAGAGTATATGGAGAAAGAGAGGTTAAGAGAGTGGTGAAGCAATGTAAAAAGAGAGCAAATGAGAGAGTGTGTGAGATGTTATCAACAAATTTTGTTGAAAATAAGAAAAAGTTTTGGAGTGAGATTAACAAGTTAAGAAAGCCTAGAGAACAAATGGATTTGTCAGTTAAAAATAGGAGAGGAGAGTTATTAAATGGAGAGTTAGAGGTATTGGGAAGATGGAGGGAATATTTTGAGGAATTGTTAAATGTTGATGAAGATAGGGAAGCTGTGATTTCGTGTATAGGGCAAGGAGGAATAACATCTTGTAGGAGTGAGGAAGAGCCAGTTGTGAGTGTGGGGGAAGTTCGTGAGGCAGTAGGTAAAATGAAAGGGGGTAAGGCAGCCGGGATTGATGGGATAAAGATAGAAATGTTAAAAGCAGGTGGGGATATAGTTTTGGAGTGGTTGGTGCAATTATTTAATAAATGTATGGAAGAGGGTAAGGTACCTAGTGATTGGCAGAGAGCATGCATAGTTCCTTTGTATAAAGGCAAAGGGGATAAAAGAGAGTGCAAAAATTATAGGGGGATAAGTCTGTTGAGTGTACCTGGTAAAGTGTATGGTAGAGTTATAATTGAAAGAATTAAGAGTAAGACGGAGAATAGGATAGCAGATGAACAAGGAGGCTTTACGAAAGGTAGGGGGTGTGTGGACCAGGTGTTTACAGTGAAACATATAAGTGAACAGTATTTAGATAAGGCTAAAGAGGTCTTTGTAGCATTTATGGATTTGGAAAAGGCGTATGACAGGGTGGATAGGGGGGCAATGTGGCAGATGTTGCAAGTGTATGGTGTAGGAGGTAGGTTACTGAAAGCAGTGAAGAGTTTTTACGAGGATAGTGAGGCTCAAGTTAGAGTATGTAGGAAAGAGGGAAATTTTTTCCCAGTAAAAGTAGGCCTTAGACAAGGATGTGTGATGTCACCGTGGTTGTTTAATATATTTATAGATGGGGTTGTAAGAGAAGTAAATGCGAGGGTCTTGGCAAGAGGCGTGGAGTTGAAAGATAAAGAATCACACACAAAGTGGGAGTTGTCACAGCTGCTCTTTGCTGATGACACTGTGCTTTTGGGAGATTCTGAAGAGAAGCTGCAGAGATTGGTGGATGAATTTGGTAGGGTGTGCAAAAGAAGAAAATTAAAGGTGAATACAGGAAAGAGTAAGGTTATGAGGATAACAAAAAGATTAGGTGATGAAAGATTGAATATCAGATTGGAGGGAGAGAGTATGGAGGAGGTGAACGTATTCAGATATTTGGGAGTGGACGTGTCAGCGGATGGGTCTATGGAAGATGAGGTGAATCATAGAATTGATGAGGGAAAAAGAGTGAGTGGTGCACTTAGGAGTCTGTGGAGACAAAGAACTTTGTCCTTGGAGGCAAAGAGGGGAATGTATGAGAGTATAGTTTTACCAACGCTCTTATATGGGTGTGAAGCGTGGGTGATGAATGTTGCAGCGAGGAGAAGGCTGGAGGCAGTGGAGATGTCATGTCTGAGGGCAATGTGTGGTGTGAATATAATGCAGAGAATTCGTAGTTTGGAAGTTAGGAGGAGGTGCGGGATTACCAAAACTGTTGTCCAGAGGGCTGAGGAAGGGTTGTTGAGGTGGTTCGGACATGTAGAGAGAATGGAGCGAAACAGAATGACTTCAAGAGTGTATCAGTCTGTAGTGGAAGGAAGGCGGGGTAGGGGTCGGCCTAGGAAGGGTTGGAGGGAGGGGGTAAAGGAGGTTTTGTGTGCGAGGGGCTTGGACTTCCAGCAGGCATGCGTGAGCGTGTTTGATAGGAGTGAATGGAGACAAATGGTTTTTAATACTTGACGTGCTGTTGGAGTGTGAGCAAAGTAACATTTATGAAGGGATTCAGGGAAACCGGCAGGCCGGACTTGAGTCCTGGAGATGGGAAGTACAGTGCCTGCACTCTGAAGGAGGGGTGTTAATGTTGCAGTTTAAAACTGTAGTGTAAAGCACCCTTCTGGCAAGACAGTGATGGAGTGAATGATGGTGAAAGTTTTTCTTTTTCGGGCCACCCTGCCTTGGTGGGAATCGGCCAGTGTGATAATAAAAAAAAAAATAAGTCTGTTGAGTATACCTGGTAAAGTGTATGGTAGAGTTATAATTGAAAGAATTAAGAGTAAGACGGAGAATAGGATAGCAGATGAACAAGGAGGCTTTAGGAAAGGTAGGGGGTGTGTGGACCAGGTGTTTACAGTGAAACATATAAGTGAACAGTATTTAGATAATTCTAAAGAGGTCTTTGTGGCATTTATGGATTTGGAAAAGGCATATGACAGGGTGGATAGGGGGGCAATGTGGCAGATGTTGCAAGTGTATGGTGTAGGAGGTAGGTTACTGAAAGTAGTGAAGAGTTTTTACGAGGATAGTGAGGCTCAAGTTAGAGTATGTAGGAAAGAGGGAAATTTTTTCCCAGTAAAAGTAGGCCTTAGACAAGGATGTGTGATGTCACCGTGGTTGTTTAATATATTTATAGATGGGGTTGTAAGAGAAGTAAATGCGAGGGTCTTGGCAAGAGGCGTGGAGTTAAAAGATAAAGAATCACACACAAAGTGGGAGTTGTCACAGCTGCTCTTTGCTGATGACACTGTGCTCTTGGGAGATTCTGAAGAGAAGCTGCAGAGATTGGTGGATAAATTTGGGTGTGCAAAAGAAGAAAATTAAAGGTGAATACAGGAAAGAGTAAGGTTATGAGGATAAAAAGATTAGGTGATGAAAGATTGGATATCAGATTGGAGGGAGAGAGTATGGAGGAGGTGAACGTATTCAGATATTTGGGAGTGGACGTGTCAGCGGATGGGTCTATGAAAGATGAGGTGAATCATAGAATTGATGAGGGAAAAAGAGTGAGTGGTGCACTTAGGAGTCTGTGGAGACAAAGAACTTTGTCCTTGGAGGCAAAGAGGGGAATGTATGAGAGTATAGTTTTACCAACGCTCTTATATGGGTGTGAAGCGTGGGTGATGAATGTTGCAGCGAGGAGAAGGCTGGAGGCAGTGGAGATGTCATGTCTGAGGGCAATGTGTGGTGTGAATATAATGCAGAGAATTCGTAGTTTGGAAGTTAGGAGGAGGTGCGGGATTACCAAAACTGTTGTCCAGAGGGCTGAGGAAGGGTTGAGGTGGTTCGGACATGTAGAGAGAATGGAGCGAAACAGAATGACTTCAAGAGTGTATCAGTCTGTAGTGGAAGGAAGGCGGGGTAGGGGTCGGCCTAGGAAAGGTTGGAGGGAGGGGGTAAAGGAGGTTTTGTGTGCGAGGGGCTTGGACTTCCAGCAGGCATGCGTGAGCGTGTTTGATAGGAGTGAATGGAGACAAATGGTTTTTAATACTTGACGTGCTGTTGGAGTGTGAGCAAAGTAACATTTATGAAGGGATTCAGGGAAACCGGCAGGCCAGACTTGAGTCCTGGAGATGGGAAGTACAGTGCCTGCACTCTGAAGGAGGGGTGTTAATGTTGCAGTTTAAAAACTGTAGTGTAAAGCACCCTTCTGGCAAGACAGTGATGGAGTGAATGATGGTGAAAGTTTTGCTTTTTCAGGCCACCCTGCCTTGGTGGGAATCGGCCAGTGTGATAATAAAAAAAATAAAATAAAGAGAAAGGGGACAAAAGAGATTGTAAAAATTATAATGGAATAAGTTTACTGAGAATACCAGGTAAAGTGTATGGTAGGGTTATTATTGAAAGAATTAGAGATAAGACAGAGAGCAGGACTGCTGATCAAAGAGGCTTTAGAATGGGTAGGGGTTGTGTGGATCAAGTGTTTACATTGAAGCAGTATGTATTTAGATAAAGGCAGGGAAGTTTCCAATGCATATATGGATTCAGAAAAGGCATATAATAGTGGACAGGGGAGCAATGTGGAAGATGTTGCAAGTGTATGGAATAGGTAGCAAGTTACTAAATGCTGTAAAAGAGTTTTTAATGTCACCATGGTTGTTTAACATATTTATAGATGGGGTTGTAAAAAAAAGTAAATGCTAGGGTGTTAGGGAGAGGGGTGGGATTATATTAAGGGGAATCAAATACAAAATGGGAGTTGACTCAGTTACTCTTTGCTGATGATATTGTGCTTTTGGGGGATTCTAAAGAAAAGTTGCAAAGGTTAGTGGATGAGTTTGTGAGGGTGTGTAAAGGTTGAAAGTGAACATTGATAAGAGTAAGGTGATGAGGGTATCAAACAATTTAGATAAAGAAAAATTGGATATCACATTGGAGGGAGGGAAATAGTAAGTTTATTCAGGTATATACAAATACAGTTACATGGATTATCATACATAGCAGCATATGTGTAAAGAACCTAGGATATCCCATAAAAGTCAGTGACTTATTTCCATTGGGGAGTATGGAAGAAGTGAACATTTTCAGACGTTTGGGAGTTGACTTGTCAGGGGATGGGTCTTACGTAAGTTGAGGGTAACCATAGAATTGATGAAGGAAAAAAGGTGAGTGGTGCATTGAGGTATCTGTGGAGACAAAGAATGTTATATATGGAGGCAAAGAAGGGAATGTATGAGAGTATAGTGGTACAAACCCTCTTGTATGGGTGTGAAGCATGGGTTGTAAATGCTGCAGAGAGGAGGCGGACACAGTGGAGATGCATCTAAGGGCAATGTGTGGTGTAAATATTATGCACAGAATTCGTAGTGTGGAAATTGGGATGTATGGAGTTACTAAAAGTATTAGTAGGGCTGAAGAGGGGCTGTTGAGGTGGTTTGGTCATTTAAAGAGAACGGAACAAAGCAGAATGACTTGGAGAGCGTATAAATCTGTTGGGGAAGGCGGGGTTGGGGTCAGCCCCGAAAAGGTTGGAGGTTTTGTGGGCGAGGGGCTTGGACTTCCTTCATGCATGCATGAGTGTGCTAGTGAATGGAGACAAATGGTTTTTGGGACTTGATGAGCTGTTGGAGTGTGAGCAGGGTAATATTTTGTGAAGGGATTCAGGGAAACTGGTTAGCCGGACTCGAGTCCTGGAAATGGGAAGTACAATACCTGCACTTTAAAGGAGAGGGTTGGGATATTGGCAGTTTGGAGGGATGTCTAAGTTGTTGTATTTGAGCACCTCTACAAATTATTATTATTATTATAATCAAGGGGAAGCGCTAAACCCGGAGGATTATACAGCGCCTGGGGGGGGGATGTGGAAGGCATTCAGGCTTAATTCGGGGAACTGGAGCACAGATCCAATTCCCTAAATCAAGAGCCCCTCACCAACATCAAGGAACCTTCCTTGAGGGGTCACCTCTACAAAGACAGTGAATGTGTATGTGATGGTGAAAGCTTTTTTTCTTTTTGGGTTTTCCTTTCTTTTTGGGTCACCCTGCCTTCATGGGCAATGGCTGATGTTAAAAAAAAAAAAATCTACATAATAATTAAGGAGGGGTGCTAAACCTGTAGGGATTATACAGCACCTGTGGGGGGGGAGTAATAGAAGGTATTTAAGCTCAATTCAGGGAATTGGAGCACAGATCCAATTCTCTAAATCAAGAGTCCTTCACCAGCATCAAGGAACCTCCCTTTGAGGGGTTAAGATATCTACAAATGTTAAATTGTGTTAATCTTGGTGTGCATGTTACCAGCCAAGATCCCATTGATTTTAGAGCCTGCCCGATAAAGGGTTAAATTATTACTATTATAATCATAGATAAATGCTCGACACATAGTGGTCACACAGTGCCTGGGGAATGAGGCTTAATCCATGGAGAGGGCAGCTCAAATTCTAGAAAACCTGCCTTCAGCATCAATTCACATCCTTAAAGGGATACACTATGTAATGTACAAGAACAGGCTTCCTCAGGATTTAAACATAAGATTACTGGAATAATAGGTCTGTAATTAATTTCCCTGGCTCCCCTCAAGGAAGGTTTCTTGATGCTGGTGATGGGGCTCTTCATCCAAGGAATTGGATTTTCTTCCTTGGATCAAACCTGATTACCTCCCAGTCCCAAGGTCCTTTACAACCCCTATGAGTTTAGCACTTCTCCTAAATCTAATAATTCCCCATTTAGTCTTGGAACGAGAGAGCTCTCGCAAATTATTATAATCGGATAAAGTGCTAAACCTACAAGGGTCGTGTAGCACTCTCACAGACAAAAATTACGTAAATGGTGTACAGGTACAACAGCTTGTGTTAATTAGTACTGAAATGAGACCCCAAGACTGGTCAACAGGGAAGCCAAATTCTGAAACACAAATTCCACCTAAAAAAGTAATTACTGTTCAGGATAATACAAGCTCATTTAGAATTTGCAGACTTTTATTAAGGATAGGTAGTGAAGTGGTGACTCCTACTACAGTTTTGGGAACTGGACATGTCCTTGACAGCAGTAGTGCATAGGGATTTAGTGCTAAATTTTGAGGATCAAACAATTTGTTTAATAACTTAGAATTCAATACCATGCTTAAAAATACTGTACTTAAAAATAAAAGGGTTCACCTACCAAGCATCCTTTATTAGATTTTATTGTAAAAGAATACTCAAATTTTTCTTATTTGAGCTCTATTACAGTATTCAAAAATCTCTCAGATTTGGAAAATAATTTCAGTTCAAAAAGCATCTACAAAACTGGTAAGTCCAAATAAAATTTGGAAGAATTCTTTTTACATCTGTTCTATAGTAAAAGAGTTCTAAAATAAAATGATAAGTCCCTCATCTTAACTGTGGTAAGTTTTATAAAAAAGAAAATTACATAAAACCTGGCAGGAGAACCTCAAATTTCAGAAAGTAATAAGCGGCTTATGGCCATTTAAAGAAATAAATGGTAATGAGCTGTGCTTAACCAAGTTGGGTCTTAGCATATCTGTTGATCAACTTTTAGTGGATTTCTTTGGACAAGGTGAATAACAAAATGTACAGTACACGAACTAAACCAATGCATGACAGAACTAGGTTTTATAACAAATGCTAAGAACCAACTTATGATTCACCGTTAGTAATACAGCAATTAAACTCTAGCCTTCTCCAACACTACAAAAATTTTCAAGCAAGATCAATTGATTACATGCAGCAGAGACCATACTAAGAGTAATTTGAGGTAAGCCAGAAAGCCACCCTTGTATTCTCTATAATGACTAATATACCTTAAATCAATTTTGGTCATTAGAGAGAGAATTCCACTCATTCAATTTTAAAAATAATTACTCCCTCTCTGCAAGTACTGTAAGCACTTAAATGTTAATGGATAGAGTATATGCCTGATCATTGATTGATTTCATCATGCAGGTGAAAATTATTAACCTATATATTAACACACCCATTACTGAAGACTTCAAAAGACTAGAACTTCAAGCACTGATTTGTTTTATTACTTATATTTCCAATACAATAAACTAAAGAGCTAATACAATTATAAAACTGATGGCTTAAGATTTCTACCTTCTAAATTATATTCACTATGTTACACTAAGGATAATATATCGAAGAATGTTGTAGTGTCTGAGCCTTACTGAACAGCCAATTTTAAAACAAATCTGGTTATTTGGTTTCTTTAGATCTAAGAAAATCACACCATAAATAAATTCAGAGAAATGACTTAAAAGCATTCACTTTCATTTATGACAGTCTCACTCCAAACACACCAGTCAGGATTTGAACTAAATAAAAAGATTAGTACAATAAATTATCTTGACCATGCTCATCAGCTGAATTCCTGAAAGTGTATATAGCACTACAGGCTCTGGTTTCTTGTAATTCTCCATTATAAGTCACTGTATGGTATGAAACGGAGTAAAAGATACAATTGGGCAAGTAAAGTGCAATCAAGCAAATGGCACTAAGAGGTGTGAGATTCTGCAAGACTTTCAAGAATCTGAAACTCTCAATGAATGCTCTTATGACAGCTACCTCCCATTTAAAAAATGTTTTCATTTTTCAAAATATTAATTATATAATATATATTTAGTGAAAGAAAAGTATAAGGCAAATTTACATTCCAGTACAAAAGATGAAACTATCTCGAGGTAACATCACCAAAACCTTCATTGGTCTACCATAAAAATGTGAAAAAATGCTCATACCAAGCTATATCCAACTACATCCCATCCAACTTAGTGTATGTGATTACTGACACTGCAAGCAGCACTGATGTATCCTGAGCTGGCAGACATAAGCCTCTCATTTATTTCATTATTGGTGGCTACATGCACGTATAGATTAATTTTGGCTTTGTTCACCTATCTTTATTTAAAGGATAAACAATACAGTACAGTACATAATTTTTGATGCTCTTTAGAGTGCAGAAACCAATTTGCTGTAAAGTGTGTGAAAAAGAACTCTACTTTGAGAACAGGTTGCCAACTAACTGATGCAGCTTCTAACATTTTTTGTAACATCTTTTTTATGTCATAAGTGTGAGTTACGGATTAGCCACCTCATATATGCTATTACTAGGTTTCATTGCTTACATCTATAAATGTCCTGATATTGCATCTGATAGTGTTATGTAAGATTCCTAATTTCATCCATCAACAGTAGTCCACTTTATAGTAGCATCATCCCCCCCCCCCAAAAAAAAAAAATAAGTCCATTAAAGGGAAGAAATAGTAAAGAAAATATAATTAAAATATAGAAAATATGTAGATCCTACAAACTGGTATACAGAAAATTCATGTAAAACTCCAGCAATGTAGAGTATGACATAATGTGATAAACATGTAAATAAGCTATACAGACATTTATGATATTCATCCTACAAAATATTGGTAGAATATTACAAAAAATAATTAAAGCCTAAATAGATTACAATTATCAGAAGTAACAGTATTAGACTGGAATTAAAATACATCATTGCCTATGAAATTCTTGATGCCACAGGCAAATACTTATTCATCTTAAATATCAAAGAAAATATTGCTAAAATACTCGAGACATCATATTGCATGTCTTTGCTTTGAAAAGATTATATGATTATCGCAGAGCATTGTTATGAAATCACCAATGTAATGATACTTTTAATATATCATCAGATAGTGTCGATGCCATTTTCCTGAAATACTGTATTGTAAGGCAAAGAAGCACCCAAAAACAATTATTTTCAGCTGACATATTTACCAAGGCTAGATAAAAATTCCTAGGAGAAAAAAAATTAGTATATTCTGAAAGTTACGTATAAACGATCATTCAAGTCTTCACAATATATTCAAAAAGCTAAGCCCACATGGTTCAAATAGCGCCGGAATAAATTTAAAGAATGCACAGTACAGTACACTAACTCATACTTAGGTGTTAACTTCAGATGATCCTTCATTCCGTCCTGGACCATTATCATGACTGTCATCGAGTGTGACTTGATAATGTTAAGACGGAGCAAAACACTGTCTCAAGTTTCGCCTCCTAACTGTGGGATGGTTGAGAATTGTTCCAGCCACAGTATTGTGAATTATTCTTTACAGTACAGTACACGATACTGCAATGAAAAGTAAACTACAATTCCTCTAGATTTTTTAATAAAACATGCTTTATGTTTAACTTTCTTCAAATTTATGAATAAAAATAATTTGTAAAAGTGAAAAAAAAATTTTTTTTTTAAATACTGAATAAAAATTATGTCCACTTTGGTGTGCAGCATGTACACTTAGTGCAATCTTTCTGATGAATAACTACAATTTAAAAAATACCTGTATAAGACTAATTGTGATATATAAATTTTACTAATTTATATTAGACATTTTAATTCTTGATGAGGTACTTTTCTAACAGTGACTATGTATACTAAATTATGGTAGTATAAAAAAAAGTTCACTAATTTATTGTTTAATCCATATGTTATGGAATCTGCTGGAAGAACTCATCATGAGGCTATGGAGTTAAATCCATCATTATGAGTCAATACTCATGTCCTATAAGTAAAGCAATAGTCCTGATCACAACTGCCAAAAAATTTACATCCACTAGGTAATATTTCAAAACTGCATTACTACCTTTTAACTTGCATATTATTCACCCTTCTTTTATTGGCCAACAGGGCCTCAGGAATATTGTAATTAGTAAAATATGAATGAAACACACTGGAAAAATATTACCTGTTTTTCTCCCATGAAACAGGAAAGAAAAACAAAAATTAAACCAGTACATAAAATTCATAATCAGTAGCATAATGACTTAGTAATAGTGAAGCTGCCATTGTTAAAAAAAAATTCTTACTTATAAAACTTGAGCTCAGAATCAACACAATCTTTAAACAAGTCATCCATCTCTGACAACCTCTCTGGATCAAAGCTCTGAAGACATGCTTCAGTTTCTTGAACACACTTTCTCTCAAGGTCCCGCAAAGTATCAACGATGTTCCCACCATTCTCAGTAGCAGCCTGTTGACGGCGGTACAGTAAGTGGCTTCTATTGACTTTCTTGGAAAATCGAGGAGTAACCTGAAAATGTAAATACATATAGTAAAATCCTTTGATTTACACTTAAGTACTGCACATCACAGTTGCCAAAACATCTTTGGAGTAAGGATTACAACACGTGAAAATGCTTCCATAAGCTGGAAGGATTAATAAATGTAACTGGGAAAAACGTGGATGAAACAGAATTAGCAAGATAGAGGAATTATTAGTAGTGGAGACATATTCTGATATGAATTGAGATACACAACAATAAGACATGAGAACTGGAAGACATTTCAGTTTATTCTGGAGCATTATAAAATAGCAGATGATACAAGACAAATAAGCCCAGTCAAGTCAAAGCAGGAGGAGGTAAGGCGACAGCCAAGGACAGGTTTAGTGTTTGACAATATATTGGGAGAGATGACATGTGATACCTTATGGTTGCCTTCATCTGTAAAGATTTTAGTAAGCTATACCTCCCTCCCCATCTTTCACTTGTATGCATGCGAGCTTGTTCTGGCTTATGTACGTACATACACACTCGTTGCTTCTCACACTTGCTTGCTCTTCTCTCAGCTCGCACTATTTTACTTACACTTTTGCATGCTCTCGCTTTTTTTTCTTTTTTTTGGGGGGGGTGGGGCAGATTGGAAGGAGTTATAGAACTCCTCAATGAGGCAAGTTCACTGTAGACCACCCAGGGCACTGAATTTAGTAGTAATGCAAGTAGTAATACAGTGTTGTGGCTGCCAATGGCCACTGAATGATAGATCTGAAACTTCAGTTGATCCTGAGCCACCCAGGACACAGTATTTGGCAATAACATTAGTAGTAATACTAACAAATATTTTAAAATACAGTGGAACCTCTACTTGCGAGCATGTCCACGTGCGAGTTTTTCCAAATACGAGCAGTCGATGGGTCGATTTTTTGCTTCCATACGCGAGCAGACCTCAAGACAGGTTCCTTGACACTGGTGAGGGGCTCTTGCTCTTTATCTCGGGAATTGTATCTCATTTGTTTGTTGGACTATCTTATTGAAACTTGGGCAATGTATGATGGAAAGATGCTTCTTAATGTACACCAAAAATGAAAGAAATCTAAGCATAAATAATGGAGTTCACTTCTCAGCAATTAGCCACCCCTTAGTGGTAATTTCGAATGGTTTTTATGGTTGCATTCTCGTTTTTTTGGTCTCATTTGAGAGAATGGAAGATAAATTACAGAAATAGATATGATTTTGATTGCTTTCAAGACGAAAAGTACCTTGAAATAGAGCACGACCTAGGAGAAATGGTCCATTGCTTGGCTGTTTCAGTGTAAACAAATGACGTCACAGTAAATCTTATATTTTTTTGTGAATAAAAATTACAAATTATTTATATAATAATAATGATGATGAAAGAAATCTAAGCATAAATAATGGAGCTCACTTCTCAGCAATTAGTCACCCCTTAGTGGTATTTTCGTATGGATTTATGGTTGTATTCTCGTTTTTTTGGTCTCATTTGATAGAATGGAAGATATATTACAGAAATAGATATGATTTTGATTGCTTTCATGACGAAAAGTGCCTTGAAAGAGCTCAACCTAGGAGAAATGGTCCATTGCTTGGCTGTTTCAGTGTAAACGAATGACGTCACTGTCCATTCCAATATGCAGTCATGAAATGGTTGGCACTTTGGAGGGATATGTTGTGTATCTTTATATGTGTATGCTTCTAGACTGTTGTATTCTGAGCACCTCTGCAAAAACAGTGATAATGTGCGAGTGTGGTGAAAGTGTTGAATGATGATGAAAGTATTTTCTTTTTGGGGATTTTCTTTCTTTTTTGGGTCACCCTGCCTCGGTGGGAGACGGCCGACTTGTTGAAAAAAAAAAAAAAATTATACAATTATTGCAATAAGGAATAACAGTAAATCTTATATTTTTTGTGTGAATAAAAATTACAAATAATTTATATAATAATAATAATAATAATAACGATAATAATGTGGCAGATGTTGCAGGTGTATGGTGTAGGAGGTAGGTTACTGAAAGCAGTGAAGAGTTTTTACGAGGATAGTGAGGCTCAAGTTAGAGTATGTAGGAAAGTGGGAAATTATTTCCCAGTAAAAGTAGGCCTTAGACAAGGATGTGTGATGTCACCATGGATGTTTAATATATTTATAGATGGGATTGTAAGAGAAATGCGAGGGTCTTGGCAAGAGGCGTGGAGTTAAAAGATAAAGAATCACATACAAAGTGGGAGTTGTCACAGTTGCTCTTGCTGATGACACTGTGCTCTTGGGAGATTCTGAAGAGAAGTTGCAGTGATAGGTGGATGAATTTGGTAGGGTGTGCAAAAGAAGAAAATTAAAAGTGAATACAGGAAAAAGTAAGGTTATGAGGATAACAAAAAGATTAGGTGATGAAAGATTGGATATCAGATTGGAGGGAGAGAGTATGGAGGAGGTAAATGTATTTAGATATTTGGGAGTGGATGTGTCAGCGGATAGGTCTATGAAAGATGAGGTGAATCATAGAATTAATGAGGGGAAAAGGGTGAGTGGTGCACTTAGGAGTCTGTGGAGACAAAGAACTTTGTCCTTGGAGGCAAAGAGGGGAATGTATGAGAGTATAGTTTACCAATGCTCTTATATGGGTGTGAAGCATGGGTGATGAATGTTGCAGCAAGGAGAAGGCTGGAGGCAGTGGAGATGTCATGTCTGGAAGTTAGGAGGAGGTGCGGGATTACTAAAACTGTTGTCCAGAGGGCTGAGGAAGGGTTGGTGAGGTGGCTCAGACATGTAGAGAGAATGGAGCGAAACAGTGACTTAAAGAGTGTATCAGTCTGTAGTGGAAGGAAGGCGGGGTAGGGGTCGGTCTAGGAAAGGTTGGAGGGAGGGGGTAAAGGAGGTTTTGTGTGCGAGGGGCTTGGACTTCCAGCGGGCATGCGTGAGTGTGTTTGATAGGAGTGAATGGAGACAAATGGTTTTTAATACTTGACGTGCTGTTGGAGTGTGAGCAAAGTAATATTTATGAAGGGGTTCAGGGAAACCGGCAGGCCGGACTGAGTCCTGGAGATGGGAAGTACAGTGCCTGCACTCTGAAGGAGGGGTGTTAATGTTGCAGTTTAAAAACTGTAGTGTAAGGCACCCTTCTGGCAAGACAGTGATGGAGTGAATGATGGTGAAAGTTTTTCTTTTTCGGGCCACCCTACCTTGGTGGGAATCGGCCAGTGTGATAAAAAAAAAATAATAATAATAATATGTATAATAATAATATGAATACACCTACCATCCGACTTACGACCGAGTTCGGTTCCGAGAAACCGGTGGTAAGTCGAAATGGTCCTAAGTCGAACTTTACTACTGAATATCAACAAAGCATTTTTGTAATGACTTTATTTTATTGTTTTATTTTGGTATTTCATGTTTTACTTTACTTTTTATGCTGTTAGTACTGTATTTTATACTCTAAGGTTTAGGATAAACACTGTGTACAACACAAATAGTTGTTTATTTCCCAGAAATTTGGCATAAAAAACACGGCCGTAAGTCGGATGGTAGGTGTAATAACAATATGTATAATAATAATATAATATGTATAATAATAATGCACTACATATAATAATTATAATAATAAACGGCTTCAAAAGGCCGTCACTAGATGGCAGTGTTTACCACAAAGAGGGAGCGGTTGTGGCCGCCTCCATCTGTTACATAATGACATATTTTATTCATTCTAGAGTATATATCGTGTTTCTATGTTATTTATATTGTCTGTTATGTCATATTAGATGAACTGTGATATACAGTGGACCCTTGACCAATGATATTAATCCGTTCCCAAGAGCTCATCGTTAATCGAAATTATCATTAGTCGAGTTAATTTTCCCCACAAGAAATAATGGAAATCAAATTAATCCGTGCAAGACACCCCAAAAGTATTGAAAAAAAAAGAAATTTTTACCACATGAAATATTAATTTTAAAACACACAAACTGAAGAAGACATGTACAATTACATGACACTTACCTTTATTGAAGATCTGGTGATGATTGATGGGATGGGAGGAGGGGAGACTGTGGATGGTGTTAGTGTTTAGAAGGGGAATCCTCTTCCATTAGGACTTGAGGTGTCAAGTCCTTTTCCGGGGTTACTTCCCTTCTTCTTTAAAGCCACTAGGACCAGCTTGAGAGTCACTGGACCTCTGTCGCACAACATATCTGTCCATAGAGGCCTGTACCTCCCGTTCCTTTATGACATTCCTAAAGTGTTTCACAACATTGTCAGTGTCACAATTAAACACTTGTTCAGGTTTCAATTCTTCACTGTCTATGTACTCCTTGAATTCCTGCACATATTTTTCAGCTGCTTTTTGGTCCAAACTGGTAGCCTTGCCATGCCTTATCACACTATGTATGGCACTACGATTCTTAAATCTCTCAAACCAACCTTTGCTGGCCTTAAATTCACTCACATCACCACTAGTTGCAGGCATTTTTCTAATTAAATCCTCATGCAACTTCCTAGCCTTTTCACATATGATCGCTTGAGAGATGCTATCTCCTGCTATCTGTTTTTCATTTATCCACACCAATAACAATCTCTCAACATCTTCTATCACTTGCGATCTCAGTTTCGAAAACAGTTGCACCTTTGGCAAGAACAGCTTCCTTGATTGCCATTTTCTTGGCCACAATAGTAGCGATGGTTGATTGGGGTTTTGTGTACAACCTGGCCAGCTCGGAGACACACACTCCACTTTCATACTTAGCAATGATCTCTTTCTTCATATCCACAGTAATTCTCACCCTTTTTGCTGTAGGGTTGGCACTAGAAGCTTTCTTGGAGCCCATGGTGACTTATTTTGCAGGTGCAATCACTAAAAACGTTGTGATACTATGAAATGTTCCGATTGTATGTTTGGATGGGACCACGGTGGCTGGCTGGCTTGTAAACACTGGCCATAAGTGGACGCGTCTCAGACGGAACAAATCGTGTTGGTCGAGTTTTTTAGCGCTAGTCAAGGCAAAATTTTTGCGTTAAAATGTATCGCTAGTCGGATTTAACGTTAGACAATGCCATTGTTGGTCGAGGGTCCACTGTATAAGCCGTATAGATGATATTAGCGAAATTATTCATGAAGAATTTTGCCCGGTGTCCAGACAAACTCTCGCCCACCGCCGACACCGCCCATACCACTACATGAATGACATATTTTATTCATTCTAGAGTATATATTATGTTTCTATTTTATTCATATTGTTTGTTATGTCATACTAGATGAACTGTGATAGATAAATAAGCAGTATAGATGATATTAGCGAAATTATTCATGAAGAATTTTGCCTGGTCTCCAGACAAACTCTCGTCCACCGCCGACACCGCCCATACCACTACATGAATGACATATTTTATTCATTCTAGAGTATATATCAGGTTTCTATGTTATTTATATTGTTTATTATGTCATATTAGATGAAGTGAGATAGATAAATAAGCCGTAGAATTGATATTAGCGAAATTAATGAAGTACAGAATTCCACTGGAACGGATTAATTGCATTTCAATTAATTTAAATGAGGAAAATTTATTCTGCAAATGAGCAAATCCAGTTGTGAGCAAGGTCATGGAACGGATTAAACTCACAAGTAGAGGTTCCACTGTATATTGTCCTTCCTTCCCTCATCCTTGAAGGCCTAGCCAAATGTGTTGATCAGACAAGAGTAGAGTAAGATTATATTTGAGGTGTTGGGAAGAAATCACTATGAAACATGTGACTATAAATATGAATACCAAAAACACCTAAATGCTGTTCTTCTAAATGTGGGTGTATAAACACACAAGCATTCATATGCTTATTTTGTGCATAAAAATATTACAGCTAAGGTCTTGCCTTTGCAGGATCCTCCTCATCAGGAATCTTGGGGCTCTGGATATGTGGAGAGATCTTGACATTGTTGGTGAAGATGAATGGCTTAAACACTGAACGCTGAGGATCAGGTGTTCCGGTGAACCAATGGCAACTGGGTCGTCCAGAACCATGACTGATGACAGACACCTATAAAAGATCAAAGAACACCATACAAGCTGGAAGGTATTAAAATAACTATAATACATATATTTTTGGCTATCATATACCCAGGAATTTAGCATATGCACATGCATGTCCACATACATAGGCATATAGAAAGCATGCCCACATACATAAACATACAGCAGGCATGCACGCGCACACACACACTAATAATTACAAATCAGCTGTTGAATTCAGATAAAGAAGACTTGTTATAATTTCACTGAAAAATATACAAGTCTCTTCATACTTGCAGAATATTTTTAAGAGTGCAGTAGTAATTTACTGAATAACAGTAATTAAAAGCAATCAGAGGGCCTTTGATGTTGACTATCAGTAATATACACCAGTGTCACAACAAAGTTAAAGTGAGCATGGCTAATCTATATGCCACACAGTCACCCTGACAAAAACAACCCTAAATGGTAAAGCCCTTTCCCTGTGTATCCATAACTTTTTCTACTGCTCTATCCTATCCCAGGTCTTTTCTCTCCTCATTCTTTCCATACTTCTAGGGCCTAACACAAAAAAAAAAATTCTAAATGTTAAATTTCTATCAGTGCAGGGGTGGGTGCATAAAAATTTACATAAAAATATGACTTTAATGAAGATTTTTTATGTAGAAAATAAGTTTGTCGAAAGTTGAATAACAAAATGCAGTATGATAAAACCTAATGTAGTAGTTTTTCATCTTGTAAATATTCTTAATAAAAATGGGATACTACAAAAACTTTCATGTACCATGCAAGATATTGCAACGTTAGAACAAATGAAGTTCATATGGCTATTATATTCATGGGGTAACTACTACATACACAGCACCTCCTATCTTTTGCACCTAAAGAACAAGATAAAATCAGGTTTGATCCAAGGAAGTGTAGCTCCAAGTCCTTGGATAGAATCCATCACCGATATACAAGCACCATATGGATTTTTAGCTCATGGGGGAGTGCTAAACCCATAGGGGTCATATAGTGCCTTGGGGAATGGGAAGTCATCAGAGTAAGTCCAAGGTAAGGGAGGGTAGCTCCAGTTCTTTGGATCAAGAGCCCTTCACTAGCATCAAGGCACCTACCTCTCTTGAAGGTGGCACCACCTACTTCAAGCTTAAATTCTCATTATGAGAGTAAGGTACACTTCCATCTTATGTACAGTATATATGTACATAGTTCATTTATGAGATCTAAAACAGCATTCACAAGCTCTCTCTTAAAACTCACCATACTACCAGCAGTAGGATGATCGTGATCTAAGCCACGACAAATTCCAGATTCCTTGTTGCGTAGGATCTCAAACATTTGTGTCAAGGTAAAGTCACCTGTCAATGATCCAGAGAAGACTGTACTATTCTAATCCAAAGTTATCCATGACATCACACTTTTCAGTAGCTAGACTTCATGATCAACAGTGCAGTCATATAATACAGTACAATAAATTATATAAATTTAAGGAAAAGCATTAACTTTGTATTTTATACCAACACCACATTAAATTTAACAATTTTTGACCCCTATGAAGTGTTTATGATTAAAATGGTTCTCAGCTGAAAGTATAATTAAAATTTTGTACAATGACCTATGTCTATCTGCTGCAGTACACAACCCCATCCAGCATGAAGTCAAGCCATATCGCTTAACTTACTCAAAATACTCAAATTTTGCCAAACAAAATTTGAGTACACACGAATTACTTAAATTACGATATTTATGTTCTAGCATGAGTATCAAAAGATCCAGTCACAATGAACATCAGCAAAGTCCACAGATTCATCACTGCTCATGCACAGAAATAAACAATGTTTCAAAACAAATTAAAATCTTATAAAAACATTTTCAGTACTGTAACACTTATGCTGAAGAACATACACTATTTACTGTACTGTATATTAAAAAAGTCAATATTTGGAAAGAACAAAAAAAAAAAAAAAAAGTATAGTAGCATATATTAACATCGAGTACAGTAATCTTCAAGAAAAATAAACTATCAAAATATGGCATAAATAAACCCAAATTAATAAAATAAAACTGATGAGTAGGGTATACAGTATTTCAGCCTACTTCCAAGGCCCTCTTCAGCAGACTGACTGCAATAGGCTGAAATACAGAGTACTGTATTCTGCTTTATTTTACCCATGTGGACATCTTGTGCACTTGATCAGTCTTTAGTATGCTTGTACATTACAATAAGCCCAATCTGGATTTGAATACATTCCAGTTCCCAACAATACTGTGTATGATTTATATATAACAAGCCTGTACTACTTTCCAATTGTGGAAAAAAAAAAAGTGTACAAAAAGCTTCTAAAATTTTCGTGAGACATTTGCCATGATCAGTGGAAATCACTGAATCAAATGAAGCTGTGATTCATCAACTCTAGCACCAATTCTACTGCTACAGCGAAATATGCTTAAGCTTCAACTTTGTTCTGAAAAGTGCTAATTTGTTCGGTAACATTCAGTGATATGACATAATTGGTGGATCAGGATCTTTTCAGTTATAATACTAACACTGAAAACAAAATACTAATAATAATATATAACAATGGTTAAGATGTGCTGTAACTTGAAGTTAACATGGTGTACTGAGCAAGTCTAGGAAATATATGCAAATGTTTATAAAATGTTTTCTTTGGGATGAAGTGTTTAATCAAGCCCTCTGCAACAGATGCAAAAACAACAAACTGAGAGTAAGCATGTCTTTAGGAAATGTATTTGATGAACACGACATTCATGCAACATGTGGGTACCTTTATTGTAGAAACAATTTCCCAGCCAGTGGCTTCATCAGTCCAATACAGAGGAAAAAAAAAAGCTGTGGAAGATGTGAAGGAGTTTGAGGTAATCAGTGCTTCAGCCTTGGATGAAGAGTTTAGTCCATCAACTTGATAAAAATATGCCATATGCTCGGAAGAGGGGCTTGTATAGTGGAAACAGGCAAGGTGAAGCACTTAAGAGGTGGCATCACTAGTGGACAGAATCCACTAGTGGATGTAGACCATGCCAAGCTGCCTCCAACTGCTTCACCTAAGCTGTCTCCAGTATATAAACCCCTTCTCCTTTCATATAATGTATATTTATCAAGACTGATGGGCTGTACTTCTATCAAAACTGATAAACTTAACACCATCTCCAGGCTGAAGAGCTGGTACCTCAAACTCCTTTACATCTTCCTCGGTTTTTTCTCTGTGTTGGACTGACGAAGCCACTGGTTGGAGAAACGTCTCTACAATAAAGAAACCCAAGTGTTGCACAAGTATCTCATTCATCAACTTATCTGTTTCCTAAACCATTTATATAATACTATATCAGATAGCTAAAAGCATTTCCCACAATATTAAATCTACACTTGCATTCCATTTACAATCTTAAATGCAGTGGACCCCCGGTTTATGATATTATTTTATTCCAGAAGTATGTTCAGGTGCCAGTACTGAACGAATTTGTTCCCATAAGGAATATTGTGAATTAGATTAGTCCATTTCAGACCCCCAAACATACACGTACAAACGCACTTACATAAATACACTTACATAATTGGTCGCATTGGGAGCTGATCGTAAAGCGGGGGTCCACTGTACAATCTGCCAACCCGTTTCTTAGTTTTATGAAACGCTGCTTGTCACATATTTGGAAATTAATAAAAGTAAGCTACAGCTAAATTTTTTTACTGTATACTATGTATATTGAATTTATGCAGGTACGTATGTCATACTTTTATAGCTCAAACTTGCCAGCTTTGCTTTTCTGTCAAAATAATTTTGCCAAACATGGTAAGATATATTCATGTTCTATACCTCTTTAAATATCAGCCATATCACAAAATTACATTTCACTGATGTTAACAGCCAACTAAATTTGGGCCAATTTTAGATAGGTTAAATAGGATTAAACTACAGTAGGGCCCCGCCTTACGGCATTCTGCTAATACAGCAATTTCAAATTATGACCAAAATTTGCTAAACGGCAAGCGGTCTTTCAAATACAGTGCACCCCACCCAGTTTGTTTACATTCTCTGTGAGCACATCTCTCTATTATGTCTGGAAATTTTCCAAAATTTCAAGTGTTTTAAAGTTATTGAGTATTTTATATGTATGTACTCTGATAATTATACTTATGTGTACCTGCACCTAAATATACTTACACACTGTGCTGACATGCAGGTACACATTAAAATCACTAAGAGTCTCGCTACTCAACACCATATAATAATCTCTTGGCGCATTAAATGTCGTATATTATGTTAATATAGACATCTCCATTAACCCATCTATAATATTTTTTCAAAATCATATAATAAACATGCTACATAATATATAAACACGATACATACACCCACAGTATAAAAACTGACATAAATATGAGATCTGTTTACAAAGCGGTGGATAAGTGTCAGAAGAATTACGTTTTCTCTGGTCAAACACCAGTTACTTAACTGTAGAAAAATATTCCTTTCAGTTGCCTTCTGTCTATAGCTATTCACGACCCTTGTGGGTTTAGCACTTCTTTTTTATTATGATTGTAATAACAACAACTTGTAATAATAATAATTTGTAATAACAACAACTTGTAATAATCCATCTATGATATTTTTTTCAAAATTATAGTGGAACCTCTACTTGCGAGTTTAATCCATTCCATGACCCTGCACTCAACTGGATTTGCTCGTTTGCAGAGTCAATTTTCCTCATTTAAATTAATTGAAATGCAATTAATCCGTTCCAGTGGAATTCTGTATAGGTCCGCCATCACAAATCCGGCAATCAGTTATTCGGTTCCTTCAGTTATTCGGCACTAATTTTGGCTAGCATAATTTCAAATTTCCAGGGTTGCCACACCAACCTGCTGGTACTGTTTGGTGGTGCTATTTGCTGCATGTCATTCTAATTTCTTTTTCTCCATTTATTGTTTTAACCTGCTTACTTTTAGCCCTAGCCATGATTCCAATGAATAAAAGAAATGTTTCTCATTATGTAAAGCACCTACACAGTACATTATCCATTAAAGATAAGGTGGCTTTGAAGCCACTGTCGGTTGCCATGAGCTCAGTCTCATGAAGCAGGAGAATATGCTTTATTATTACGCTAATATCAACACTACAGCTTATTTGCCTATCACAATTGATCTAATATGACATAAGAAACAATATAAATAACATAAAACATGTTAAATACTCCAGAATGAATAATATTTGGCATAACACCGAGCAGTTCGACAGAGTTATGAAGAGGATATGGTAAACAAATACCTTTCTCCTATCCTTGTCTTGGGGGCTTATATTAGAGAGTATAGCACAGGGCTAACTATGATATACACTCGTACTCCACCATAAACATGAAACAAAAAAGTTATTTTCTCTCTATAGATTATTACACATAGCAGCATATGTGTAGAGAACCTAGGATAACCCCAAAAAAGTCAACGTGGCTTATTTTGAGTACCTGGCTTGGGTTAGCCATATATGATTTTTGGTAAATATTAGATTCCCAGCCAGGGTAGAAACATTAGGCGTGTTTCTTTACACCTGTTGTCTATGTTTACCCATCAGTAAATGGGTACCTGGGTGTTAGTCGACTAGTGTGGGTGTTATCCTGGAACACTGACCTAATTTTCTTGAAATACTCAGCATAACAAGTGCCTTTCTATACAGTAGAATGTCACTGATGTCAGCTAGGCCTGTATACCTTGTACATGTACGTGTAGTAAATAAAGATATTATTATTATTATTATTATTTTCTCAGTTTTTTGTTGGGTTATCTTATTCAAACTTGGGCAATGCATGATGGAAAGATACTTCTTCACGTACACCAAAAATGAAAGAAATCAGACCATAAATAGCGGAGTTCACTTCTCAGCCATTAGCGGCCACTTAGCGGTATATTTTTGTAAGATAAGATAAGATTTTGTTCGGATTTTTAACCCCGGAGGGTTAGCCACCCAGGATAACCCAAGAAAGTCAGTGCGTCATCGAGGACTGTCTAACTTATTTCCATTGGGGTCCTTAATCTTGTCCCCCAGGATGCGACCCACACCAGTCGACTAACACCCAGGTACCTATTTGCTGCTAGGTGAACAGGACAACAGGTGTAAGGAAACGTGTCGAAATGTTTCCACCCGCCAGGAATCGAACCCGGGCCCTCCGTGTGTGAAGCGGGAGCTTTAGCCACCAGACCACCGGGCCATGGTTGTTATGGTTATATTCTCATTTTTTTGGTCTCATTTGATAGAATGAAAGATATATTACAAAAATAGATATGATTTTGTTTGCTTTCATGACGAAAAGTACCTTGAAATTGCGCTCACAGTAGCGAAGCTCAAGAGTAAACAAATGACGTCACCGTCCAATACCTGTCCGCCTGCCAGTCCAAATTCCAGTACGGAGTCAAGAATGGATTGACATTATTTATACAATTATTACAATAATGCAGCAGTCTGCATAACAGTAAATCTTCTATTTTTTTGTGAATAAAAATTCCAAATGTAGCCGTGACTAATGAACAGAGAAAATGTTATTTTAGTGCCAGGAATGTCTGCATTGTTTATTCTGGACCCTATTTTGAAATTGGCATCTGTTGAAATTTGTGTGAAATCAGCCAAATTGCCAATTTCTGACCACTTTATTGAGTAGTTGAAATAAGTGAATGGGCAGTTTCTTGTACTCAGTTGACAGACCAGAAGTAAATAAGTTTATTCAGGTATACACAAATACAGTTACATAGACTATCATACATAGCAGTGTATGTATAGAGAACCTAGGATAACCCAGAAAAGTCAGACAAAGTGACTTATTTCCAGCACCTGGCTTGGGCTTGCCATATATGATTTTTGGTAATTTTTTTTTTCTTGGTTGTTTGTTGGGCTCTCTCATTGAAACTTGGGCAATGTATGATGGAAAGATGCTTCTTAACGTGCAACAAAAATAAAAATGACGGACGATAAATAAGAGAGTTCATTTCTCAGCCATCAGCCGCCTCTTTGCAGTATATTTTCGTGTGGTTTTTATGGTTGTATTCTCATTTTTTGGACTCGTTTGATAGAATGGAAGATATATTACAGAAACAGACATGATTTTGATTGCTTTCATGACGAAAAGTATCTTGAAATTGAGCTCAAAGTAGCGGAAATGTTCGATTTTTGCCGATGTTCAATGAACTGTGTAAGTCAAGTTGGTTAATTTTATTAAGTGTATTCTAACCTAACCAC
This sequence comes from Cherax quadricarinatus, assembly GCF_038502225.1. NCBI lineage: Eukaryota > Metazoa > Arthropoda > Malacostraca > Decapoda > Parastacidae > Cherax > Cherax quadricarinatus. Next base: position 15,109,342 of record NC_091317.1, read on the forward strand.
TCTGTAATTCGGCAAACTCAGTAATTCAGCACACTACAGGTCCCAATGATGCCGGATTTGTGATGGAGGACCTGTACTTCAATAATTTCGCTAATATCAACTCTACAGCTTATTTATCCATCTCACTTCATCTAATATGACATAATAAACAATATAAATAACATAGAAACCTGATATATACTCTAAAATGAATAAAATATGTCATTCATGTAGTGGTATGGGCGGTGTCGGCGGTGGACGAGAGTTTGTCTGGAGACAGGATAACATACTCCTTGAATATTTCGCTATCATCAACTCTACGGCTTATCTATCACAGTTCGTCTAATATGAAATAATAAACAATATAAACCACACAGAAACCTGATATATACTGTAGAATGAATAAAATATGTCATTATGTAAGAGGTGGAGGCAGCCACAACCGCTCCCTCTTTGTTGTGGTAAATACTGCCATCTAGTGACGGCCTTTTGAAGCCATCTATTATTATAATTATTATATGTAGTACATTATTATTATATATGTATTATTATACATATTATTATTATTGTATTATACTATTATTATTATTACATGTATTATTATTATACATATTATTATTATTATTATATAAATAATTTGTAATTTTTATTCACACAAAAAATATAAGATTTACTGTTATTTTTATTGCAATAATTGTATAAATAATGTCAACCCATTCACAACTACATATTGGAATGGACAGTGACGCAATTTGTTTACTCTTAACCCTTTCAGGGTCCGTCCCGTAGATCTACGGCTTCACGTTGAGTGTCCAAACCGTAGATCTACGCCAAAATTCTAGCGCCGTCAAATTTAGCGCGAAAGCGCTCATAGACCTACATGTGAGAGAATGGGTCTGCGTGGTGGGTGTGCACCATAAACAAAAAATCTAGGCGCCCGCATAGCAGTGGGAACGCCGGCTCAGTTACCCTTGTTCACCATGCCTCGTCGCAAGTCAGCTCTCACTTCCCGGAAAATTGGGACTCTCCTCTTCCTATCTGATAGTTCTGACACTGATGGAAGTGGAAATGAAGACATATTCTACGGCTTTGATGAGTTAGTGACCGAAAAGAATGACCAGGATATCGATAATAGTGCAGAAAACCCTGACGATCCTCAACCTTTTACCTCTGGTGTGGGCACTCGTGACTCACGGTCGGTTGTGCCTCAACGCAAGAGAAAACTAATATTTTCGCGTGGTCAGGCCTCTGACTTCAGTAATGATGATGATAGTGACGTGGATTGTGATTTTATTGCGCTCGACGATCATGCGAGTAGTGATAGTGAGGAATCATATTCACCAGTGAAGCGTCGGTATGTTCACCGCCGCATGCGCTCAGGTAGTGTACCCTATGCTGTGCCCAGGGGACGGAGTACATCCCGTGGCCCTACACCAGTTTTAGGTAGTGATAGTGAGGATGATGTGGCTACACTTGGCATGGATAGAACACAGGCATCAGTGGATGGTGTTAGTGGTGATGGTAGTGGCACCCCCATGCGTGACTCACCAGCCCAGGGTGGGACCCACGCTGCTGACTCGTCAGTTCAAGGACAAAGCGGAGCGTCAGCCACCAGCCCACCACAACCACCCGCACAACCAGCCTATGATGTCCAGTATCCATCAGCAAACCGTATGTGGGATTGGCAGCAAAACCCCAATTTTGTTCCCAAGCCTCACCACTTTGATGACTCTCAAAGTGGAATTCTACTTACTTGTCCCCTTGGAACCACGGCCAATGAACTGGAATTCTTTGAATTATTCTTTGACCAGCCACTGATGGAAACTATTGTCTGGGAAAGTAATAAGTATTTTGAGTACACCATGGCAAATACGATCATATCACCACAGTCAAGACTACACAGGTGGAGACGACTGTTGCAGAAATGTATTTGCTTTTTGCAACAATAATGCCTATGCCTCATGTCTATAAGCATAATATAAAAGCATACTGGTCCACAGATCAGCTAATTTCTACCCCGGTCTTCAGTGAAATCATACCAGTGAACAGGTTTATCTTGCTCTTACGTATGTTGCACTTCTCTGACAAAACCAGGCCTGACAGAAGTGACAGGTTATACAAGATTAGAAATGTTTTCATGTATCTCAAACAAAAGTTCAGCATATACTTTTATCCATTCAAAAATCTTGTAATTGACGAGTCTTTGATTTTGTTCAAATGTAGACTGTCATTCAAGCAGTATATACCGAGCAAGAGGAAACGCTTGGGTATAAAACTGTTTGTACTCTGTGACTGTGACAGTGGCCTGGTGTTGGATATTGTTGTATACACGGGAAGTAAAACATTGAAAGATACCAAGATGTTATTGGGTATCTCAGGTGATGTAGTGAGAAACATGATGGCACCTTATCTTGGTAAGGGGCATACATTATATACCGATAACTGGTACACAAGCCCATTACTCAGTGATTTCATGCGAGTGAACAAGACAGATGTGTGTGGCACAGTGCGTTCAGCCCAGGCTGAACGCAGGTGCTCGTGGTGATGACGTGCAGGTGTTTACTGCCAATGACATCATGGCATTACGGTGGCATGACAAACGAGATGTCACATTGTTGACAACCATTCACCGTAATGAAATGCAAGACAGTGGCAAAGTTGATCGAGTGACTAATGAACGTATTCGAAAACCAGTGACAGTGATTGATTATACACAAAACATGCGCTTGGTTGACAAATGTGACATGCAGATTGGTTTTGTTGACTGTGTTCGTAAGAGTTACAAGTGGTACATGAAACTTTTCTTCCATCTCATGGACATTTCAATGCTCAATGCATATAATATGTACCAAATAAAGACTGGCAACAGACCACCGTATGGTGAATTTTGCTTGTCTGTTGTCAGACAACTCATAATGAAGTACCAGGTAAGAACACCTGCTATACAACAAGGTCCTCGAATTACTCAGGATATACCCAAGCATTTGAGGAGGGAAGGTGATCATTTCATAATACAGCTTCTTTCAACTCAGAAGAAATTTGCTCAGAAGAGATGCATCGTCTGTGCACAAACAAAACGACGGCAACAAAGACGCAAAGACACTCGGTTTATGTGTGAGGAATGTAAGGTGCCTCTGTGCATGGTGCCTTGTTTCAAGGAGTTCCACAAGCTCCAGCAGTTCTAAAACCATGTCCAGTGATTGTAAATATGTAAATATATGATAGAACATTAGTATTATACGTACAAGATTTGTGCATGTTTATTGTAATAAACAACAGTGGTAAACAATAATATGATAATAACTTTAGTGCAGTTATTGTGTTCAACACAATGAGTTTATATATATATATTATATACAGTATTGGTCTCTCAGGCCCCAAATGTTAGTAGGAATAGAAAAAACTTGGAAAAGAAAAGAAAAAACTATAAAAACCGCTAAATAATGTAATGCGCGTATGTGGAATTCGTCAATGTTGCCACCACCACATCATTTTTGACAAACTTCTTGGCACTGTATCTCGGTAAGTACTGATCAGAATTTTTTTTTTGTCTTATTACCTTCACAAAAATATGCTCTTTAATTCTGTAAGAAATTTTTTTTTTTTTTTTTCAAAATTTATTGGACACTGGAGCACCACTTCAGATTTTGGCCTTGGACCCTGAAGGGGTTAAACATAGCCAAGCAATGGACCATTTCTCCTACGTTGAGCTCAATTTCAAGGTACTTTTCGTTGTGAAAGCAATCAAAACCATATATATTTCTGTAATATATCTTCCATTCTATCAAATGAGACCAAAACAAAAAACAAGAATACAACTATAAAAACATACAAAAATACCGCTAAGGGGTGGCTAATTGCTGAGAAGTGAGCTCCATTATTTTTGCTTAGATTTCTTTCATTTTTGGTGTACGTTAAGAAGCATCTTTCCATCATACATTGCCCAAGTTTCAATAAGATAGTCCAACAAATAAATGAGATACAATTCCCGAGATCAAAAGCAAGAGCCCCTCACTAGAGTCAAGGAACCTGTCTTGAGATCTGCTCGCTTATGGAAATTTTGCTTGCATATAGAAGCAAAAAATCAACCCATCGACTGCTCGTATTTGGGAAAACTCGCACGTGAACACGCTCGGAAGTAGAGGATCCACTGTATATAATAAACAAACTACGTAACATATAAACATGATAAATATACCCACAGCAGAATAAATTAAAATAAATATGAAATGTTTTTCTAGTCGACTTGGGGAGTGAACTAAAATCGTACATGTCCGGCTGGTTTGTTTACACAACTCATGCTGTCCTTCCTTCCTTTCCCTCCCTCCCTCCCTCTCTCTCTCTCTCTCCCTCCCCCTCCCTCCCTCCCTCTCTCTCTCTCTCTCCCTCTCCCCCTCTCTCTCTCCCTCTCTCTCTCCCTCTCTCTCTCTCACTCTCTCTCTCCCTCTCTCTCTCTCCCTCCCTCTCCCTCTCTCTCTCCCCCCCCCCTCTCTCCCTCTCTCTCCCTCCTTCTCTCCCCCTCTCTCTCCCTCTCTCTCTCCCCCTCTCTCTCCCTCTCTCTCCCTCTCTCTCCCTCTCTCCTCCTCCTCCTCCTCTCTCTCATTTATTCGTTTAATCTCATTTACTCATCTCTCACCCTACATGAAGACTACAAATATTTTAAGGTAAGTACAGTGAAACCCTGGGTTTCAGCCACCCTGAGAATCAGCCGCTTCAGCTTTCAGCCGCTTTTTTCAGCCAAATTTTGTCCCGTGTTTCGGCCGTTGCCCCGGGTTTCAGCCGACGTACCAGACCTGTCTGCCTGCCCACGCTTGTGCGCCTGCCTGTGCAGGCATTGTGAGCCAGTTTAGCGCTGTTTATCCTTAAGTGAACATTACCTTGTACTCTCATCCTGCCAGTCAGGTAGCCATCCAGGCAGGCAGCCAGCCAGGCACCCATCCAGCCAACCAGCCAGCCATCAAGCCATTAATTGTGACTATGAAATAAGCTACCATGGGCCCAGTGGTAAAGAAATTGAGCAACACCATAGCAGTGAAGGAGATAGTAGAAAAATACAAGAGTGGCATTCGTGTGGGGGAGCTTGCCAGGATGTACGGCAAAAACAAATCAACTATCACTTCTATCCTGGCAAAGAGAAAAGAACTCAAGGAACTGACTCAAGACGGGCTGGAGTTTTGAGACTATGACCGCGGGTTCAATCCCGGCCGGGGGTATGGTTTAACTCAAGGAAGCTGATGTTGCAAAAGGTGTTGCCATGTTATCCAAAAATAGATCACAAACAGTCAAAGAGGTTGAGAAGTTGTTGGTGGTGTGGATCAATAGTAAACAGATAGCGGGTGATAGTGTTTCAGAGTAGATCATTTGTGAGAAGGCAAGGCAGTTGCATGCTGATCTTATAAAGAAAATGCCTGGAACCAGTGCTGATGTTAGTAAATTTAAGGCCAACATAGGCTGGTTCGACATATTTAAGAAGAGTAGTGGCATACACAGTGTTGTAAGACATGGTGAGGAAGCAAGTTCAGACAAACGTGCGGCTGAAAACTTTGTGAGTGAATTTAAGGGATGCGAAGAGACTGAAAAATTCAAACCCCAACAAGTGTTCAATTGTGACGAAACAGGCCTGTTTCGGAAGAAAATGCCAAAGAGGACCTACATTATTCAGGAGGAAAAGGTACTGCCAGGACACAAGCCTATGAAAAACAGGCTAACTCTTTTGTTCTGTGTTAATGCTAGTGGGGATTTTAAAGTGTATCACTCAGGAAATCCCAGTGTGTTCAAGAAAAACAATATCATCAAAAATAAACTGTGTCTTGTGGAAAGCAAATAATAAGGCATGGGTCACGAGGCAAATTTTCAGAGTGGGTCCATGAAGTGTTTGGCCCTAGTGTGAAAAAATACCCCCTTGAAAACAATTTGCCACTCAAGTGACTCCTGGTAATGGACAATGCTCCTGCTCATCCTCCAAACTTGGAAGACCTATTGTCTAGAGACTTAAGTTTCATCAAAGTGAAGTTCTTGCCTCCTAACACCACTCCTCTCCTCCAGCCCATGGACCAGCAGGTCATTTCTAACTTCCAAAAACTCTACACCAAAGCAGAGTTTGAAAGGTGCTTTGAAGTGACCTCAGACACTCAGTCAACCCTAAGAGTTCTGGAGGAAGCACTTCAGTATCCTCCATTGCACAAGCCTTATAGGTAAGGCTTGGGAGGGAGTGACTTCCAGGACTTTGAACTCTGCTTGGAGACAACTGTGGCCACAATGTATCGTCCAGAGGGATTCTGAAGGGTTTGAGGCTGACCCTTACCCTGCTGACTCTCTGCCTGTTGTTGTGGAAGGTATTGTGGCATTTGGCAAGTCCGTGGGGTTGGAGGCGAGTGGCGAGGATGTGGAAGAGTTGGTGGAGGACCACAGGGAAGAGCTACCCACTGATGAACTGCAAGAGCTTCAAATGGAACAGCATCAGACCACAGCTGAGGAACTTGCTTCAGAGGAGGAGGAGGAGGAGGAGGAGGAGGAAGAGGAGGAGGGAGTGAAGCAGGTGCCTTCTTCAGTGATTAAGGACATGTGTGCGAAGTGGAATGAGTTGCAAACTTTTGTTGAAAAGTATCACCCTGACCAAGCTGAAAAAAGCCATATCTGCAACATGTTCAGTGACAAAACCTTGTCCCACTTCAGGGAAATCTTAAAGAGATGCCAGAAACAGAGCACTCTTGACAGTTTTGTGCAACAGGGGTCCAGTGACTCTCAAGCTGGTCCTAGTAGCCTTAAAAGATGGGAAGTAACCCCAGATAAGGACTTGTTACCTAAAGTCTTCATGGAAGGGGGATTCCCCTTCCAAACAATATGTCCTCCCTATCTTCCAGATGCCAGCAAGTCTCTTCAATAAAGGTAAGTAAATGTTATTTTAAACATTTATTTAAATTTTATGTATTGTATAATATACATGTACAGTGGACCCCCGCTTTACGATCAGCTCCCAATGTGACCAATTACGTAAGTGTATTTATGTAAGTGCGTTTGTACGTGTATGTTTGGGGGTCTGAAATGGACTAATCAAATTCACAATATTCCTTATGGGACCAAATTCATTCAGTAATGGCACCTGAACATACTTCTGGAATGAAATAATATCGTAAGCCGGGGGTCCACTGTACAGTGGACCCCCGCATACCGTTGGCATCACATACCGTTTATTCCGCATACCGCTCACTTTAATCGCAAAAATTTTGCCTCGCATACCGCTCAAAAACCCGCTCACCGCTGTTCGTCCGAGACGCGTCCAATGTGCGCCTTAGCCAGCCTCACATGTTCCGCTGGTGGCATTGTTTACCAGCCAGCCTCCGCGGTAGCATCCAAGCATACAATCGTAACATTTCGTATTATTACAGTGTTTTTGGTGATTTTATCTGGAAAATAAGTGACCATGGGCCCCAAGAAAGCTTCTAGTGCCAACCCTACAGCAATAAGGGTGAGAATTACTATAGAGATGAAGAAAAAGATCATTGATAAGTATGAAAGTGGAGTGCGTGTCTCCGAGCTGGCCAGGTTGTATAATGAACCCCAATCAACCATCGCTACTATTGGTGGTACAGCTGCTGCTGCTGCTGCTGCTGCACTGTCAGCTGCTGCTGCTGCTGCTGCTGCTGCACTGTCAGCTGCTGCTGCTGCTGTAGCATCGTCTGCTGCTGCTGTAGCATCGTCTGCTGCTGCTGTAGCACTGTCAGCTGCTGCTGCTGCTGTAGCATCATCTGCTGCTGCTGTAGCATCGTCTGCTGCTGCTGCTGTAGCATCGTCTGCTGCTGCTGTAGCATCGTCTGCTGCTGCTGCTGTAGCATCGTCTGCTGCTGTGGCTTATTGAGAATATACCAAGAAACAATTAACCCCAGAGGATTTTCCACCCAGGATAACCCAAAAAAGTCAGTGTCATCGAAGACTGTCTAACTTATTTCCATTGGGGTCTTTAATCTTGTCTCCCAGGATGCAACCCACACCAGTCGACTAACACCCAGGTGAACAGGGAAAAATGCCTGGAACTAGTGCTCATATTGGTGAATTTAAAGCCAGCAAAGGTTGATTTCATGTGGTAAAAAAAAATTTTTCATACTTTTGGGTGTCTTGCACGGATTAATTTGATTTCCATTATTTCTTATGGGGAAAATTCATTCGCATACCGATTATTTCGCATACCAATGAGCCCTCTTGCACGGATTAAAATCGGTATGCGGGGGTCCACTGTATATGTATTTATCGGTGTAAGTAAAACTATAGTTATTCTTTAAAAAATGTATTTTTTGTGAATATTTTTGTGGGTCTGGAATGGAGTAATTGTATATACAGTATTTCTTATGGGAAATATAGCTTCGCCTTTTGAGTTTAGGCCTAGCTCTGGGAACGGATTATGGCCGAAACTCGGGGTTCCAGTGTAATGTGTGTACTGTGTATGCATTTTAATGTTCTAGGGCATTTTAAATGCCTAGTATTAATGTGTGGGTGGGGTGGTCAAATGGGGTTACGATACCTAAAACACTGTTCAATACCTACCTACCCTACTATTCGTCTTGCACCCTATATTAAGGCTATTAAGACTACAAATATTTTCAGGAAGTACGTAATGAGTGTACACTATATGCATTTTATCACTCTAGGGCTCTTTAAATGTTGAAGTATATTACATGTGGGTGGGGTGGGATGGCTTGGCTGGCTACCATACCTACCACACCTAACTTCTTACAATAAACACTACTCACTTCTCACCCTACATTAAGACTACAAATACAGTGGAACCTCTACTTACGAGTTTAATCCATTCTGTGACCTTGCTCGCATCTGGATTTGCTCGTTTGCAGAGTAAATTTTCCTTATTTAAGTCAACTGAAATGGGATTAATGCATTCCAGTTGAATTCCAAGTATGACAAAATCCTTTTATAATTTCCCTAATATCAACTCTACAGCTTATTTATCAATCACAATTCATCTAATATGACATAATAAACAATATTAATTACATAGAAACATGATATATACACTAGAATGAATAAAATACATGTCATTACGTATGTGGCTTGTGGTGGTGACAGTGGCCACTGTTGTTGTTGAGGTTTATAGGGCCACCACAGCGGCCATTCCTGCTCCTTACTACACGTGTCGAGAACCTAGGATAACCCAAAAAAGTCAGAGTGACTTATAATTGCTACACTCTTAATGCTACACTTTGTCACTGACTCCTGGTTTAGTATTGTACATATCATAGTAGTGGTATGCTGGTACTGCCTGGCCAAGTTCTTAAACAATCCACCTAGTTTGTTTACCTATGATTTCCTGCTTTAATTCCATGTAAATCATCCTCTTTTTCTTCTCACCACTGTCTTTTGCACTTGCTTTCTTAGGACCCATGATTAAAAACAAGAAATTTTGCAAAATAACTGCATGAAATGTGAGGAAAACACGACTGAGCATTGTTTTGATACATACTGCCCTCTCGTGGTGGTGTTCGGAAACTCACTTATAGTACAGGGTACAAGGTCTGCCACTGCTGCTTCATGATGTCTGCCAATGTTTCTTCATGTTGTCTGCCACTGCTGCTTCATGTTGTCTGCCACTGGTACCTCATGTTGTCTGCCACTGCTGCTTCATGTTGTCTGCCACTGCTGCTTCATGTTGTCTCCCACTGCTACCTCATGATGTCTGCTCCCACTTTTGCTAGCGTGTTGAAGAGCTTTCCAATATGTGAAGGTTGAGGAGCAGTGCCAATCGGACAGATATTGGACAGTGATGTCATTTGTTGACTCTTGAACATCAAACATTTCTGCTACTTTGAGCTCAATTTCAAGGTACTTTTCATTGTGAAACCAATCAAAATCATATTTATTTCTGTAGTACATCTTCCATTCTATCAAATGAGACAAAAAAAAAAATGAGAAAATACAACCATAAAAACCATACGAATATATACCACTAAGGGGAGGCTAATGGCTGAGAAGTGAACTCTCTTATTTATGGTTCAATTTCTTTCATTTTTAGTGTACGTTAAGAAGCATCTTTCCATCGTACATTGCCCAAATTTCAATACGATAGTCCAACAAACAACTGAGATCCAATTCCCTAGATCAAGAGCAAGAGCCCCTCACCAGCATCAAGAAACCCCCCTCGAGGCCTGTTGCATCAGGAAATTTCGCTCGCTTGTGGAAGCAAAAAACCAACCGAGTGACTGCTCGTATCTGGAAAAACTCGCACGTGGATGCACTCGTAAGTAGAGGTTCCACTGTATTTTGAGGTAAGTAATGAGTGTATTGTGTGTGTATTTTACTTGTCTTTTTAATTCTTGTTCTACTGATAACTTAACATATGTTAGTGTAAACTTATTATCTGACATGAGTGGAAACAAATGGCATCCTGCTTTCCAGCAATGTCTGCTTTCCGGCAGTAGCCTGGAACCTAACCTGCCATATAAGTGGGGCCCTACTGTATTTTATTGTACAGTACTTAAAATGTAGTACCATTACTGTAAGTTAGGTTAAGTTAATTTTGATGCATAATACAAAATTAATATACTATGTTAGCATTTAATGCAAATATCTTAATCAAAACCTAAAATAAAACTATCAAACTATAATTAAGACATTTTGGCTTATTTTTCCAATTTGGACTGAGGCATGACATGTGCAGTACAGTATAAAAAATAGTATAAATATTTTTGGAATTATATGCTATACTGTACTTCTTTATTAATATGGTGCAAAAAAGTAAAAAAATCAACAAATTACTGAAACTCTCTCCTGTAATAAAACTGATATCCTATTTATCTTCATTTTAGAATACTTTGAAGTTCAAGGAATATTTCTGGAGGATAAGGGATTACTTGCAGTAACAAATAGCATGCATGTGCCAAGCATTCATGCAGATGAACACAAATGAACAAGCAGGAATAAAACCATATCACATTAACGATACAGGGCTTTTATGACAAGAGAGTCAAAATTTGCACATTTTGTAATGTGTATTCCCTATTGAGACCCAACTATTGCTGCATTCTTACTTAATTCACTGCATAATGTACTGCATTTTAATTAAAAATAAAATAAAATAATATGTGACAGCCATCCTTATACTGTACATACAACGGCTCATGCAAGTTGCAATACTGCACTGTAATAGCATCTAAAAATGCAAATCTCTTAACTAGTGAGTGGAAATACTGCTCATGTTTCCTTGAATCTGTTGTCCCCGTTTGCCTAGCAGGAAATAGTTACCCAAGTGTTAACCTGCTGTTCTGGATCACATCCTGGGGAGTGGAGGGAGGGGGGTATTGGGAGAAGGAATAGCATACTTTAAGGAGGACTTAGTTTTCAAAAGAGCCAAGGTATGATAACAGTTCCAAGCCTACGAATTCAATGGTGTGAAAGAAAAAAAATAATGCTCTCAAATAATGTTAATCTACACTTAATGCTGGGTGCCTTGTCTAACATTCAATATATGTACAAGTGTCCCTCACTTTATACAATAGGTGTGTTCCCAGCTAGAAATCAATCCTGTGTAATATATATGTTACACTGGGTTGCCTTTCCCAAACTTTGCCAATTCCAAATTTCTTGATTTACAAAACAGAAAAAAATCACAAGCTTCTCACAAATGCAGTTAGTATTATACAAAACAAAATGAATTTAGTCCAGAAATAACAGAAAAATAAAAACCATTTTTTTATATAACCCTTGAATCCTGGTGCATTTTTCTCTTGCTGACTGATGTAAGTTCTTGTTGGAATCTTCTTCCAATAAAAACTTATCTCATCAGCATTAAACCTCGGAAATGATTCCCTGTAACTAAGCATGGAAGTACCCTGCAGCAGTGTGGTCAGTAGAAGTACTTTCACCAGAAAACTTATTATGCACCTGACTGCACAATTTGAACTTGTGGAACTACCCAGTAATAAAAAAGCACTCTTGTTCAGGCCTTTCTTCCTCATCACACACTTTTATAGTATCATAAGGTTTTTTTTTACCTTAAGATAAATTAAATGGTGTACCTTTCTTGGTTTTCTATTCAATCCACTCACTCAACTTTTCCATTTTACTTAGCTGTTCTGACCTATTTGACATTATTTTCAGGTCACAACCTGGTTTACTTATTGCACAAGCTATCATATTTGTCTCATTCTTCTTAATCATGCAAAATGCCTCATTTAAGCTATATACTCATGCTGTAAAAATGAGCTGAAGAACATATGGGAAAATATAGTTACATCCTGAGACCCCCAAAAGAGTGCTGAACAGTTTTTTTTTTATTTTTTTGGTCAAAAGACAAAGCTTTGACACTTGACACTGCAGAGGAAGTCATAGGTAGGTGCAACTTTACAGAGTTTTGCTAATAAAATAGTTTTCAATTATACCCATTCTTCATTTGTTCAGACTTCCTACAATATATTCACTACTCACTATAAGCTAAGGATGAAAAAAAAAATTAAGGTAAGTAATGTGTGTACTGTATACTCATTTTTCAGCCATATTTATACTGTTCACTTAATATATAATAGTGTAAACATGCTACAAGGCTTTTATATGCTTTTGAAAGTGAAAAAAAAAAGCTATGATTCACTTTACAGCAATTTTTGCTTTACAACAGTAGCCTGGAACATAATCTACTGAATAAGTGGGGCCCTCCTGTACTTGTTGATCTAGAAATATGTTATGTACCCAAATCCTAAGTAAAAACATGGTTACTAAATTTTTCTTTTATTAACACATCAGCCATTTCCCCCCAAAGGCAGGATGACCCAAAAAAGAAGAAACACTTTCATCATCATTCACTTCATCCCCATCTTGCCAAAGCATGCCTACACTAGTGAAAAGATTGCAACATATCAACACCCCCTCCTTCAGAGTACAGGTACTGTACTTACCACCTCCAGGACTCAGTCCAGCTAACCGGTTTCCCTGAATCCCTTCATAAATGTTACTTTGCTCACATTCCAACAGTATGTCAAGTCATATAAACCATTTGTCTCCCCTCGCTTCTATCTAACACACACACACACACACACACAAACTTGCTGGAAGTCCAAGTTCCTCGCACACAAAACCTCTACCCCCTCCCTCCAACCAATCCTAGGATGACCCCTACCCCACCTTCCTTCCACTACAGATTTATATGCTAAGTCATTCTATTTTGTTCCATCCTCTCTAAATGTCCAAACCACCTCAAGAACCTTCCTCTGCTCTCTGGATAATACTTTTAGAAACCCCACACTACCTTCTAATCTCCAACCTACAGATTCTCTGCTTTATGTGCACACTGCACATTGCCATCAAACACATCTCTACTGCCTCCAGCCTTCTTGTTGAAACATTCACCACCTATACTTCACACCCATATAAGAGCATTGGTACCGCTATACTCTCATATATTCCCCCCCTCTATGGTTCCATGGATAATGTTCTTTGTCTCCACAGGCTCCTCAGTGCTCCACTCATCTTTTTCCTCTCATCAATTCTATGATCCACATCATCTTCCATAGACCTATCTACTGACAAATCCACTCCCAAATACCTGAATACTTTCACTTCCTCTATACTCCCTCCCTCCAATTTGATATCCAATCTTTCAATACCTAAATTTATCCTCATCATCTTGCTCCTTTCCTATGTTCAATTTTAATTTCCTTCTTTTACATACCATCTAAACTCATTCACAATCCTCTACAACTTCTCTTCAGAATTTCCCAAAAGCACAGTGTCAGAAGCAAAAATCAACTGTGACAACTCCCACTTTATGTTAGATTTTTTCTCTCTTAACTCTTTCAGGGTCGAGAGGCCCTCTTCTAAATTCATTCTCGGGGTCGAAAATTTTTCGGAAAAAAAAAAATATTTTTTTTTCTTATGAAATGATAGAAAATCTTTTCCCGATCATAATGACACCAAAAGTATGAAATTTGATGGAAAACTTCCGGAATTATGCTCTTGCGAAGTTAGCAGTCTCAACAATGTTTACACATCGGCGATTTCACCCACTTTAAGCCCTATTTTCGGCCAATTCCAGTGTACTAGACGACAAAAATCATATCTATTTTACTAGAACTCCACTTTTTCTATCGAATGGGTACAAGAAACCACCCATTTACCAATTTCAACTATCCAATAAAGTGGTCAGAAATTGGCAATTTTGCCAATTTCACACAAATTTCAGAAGATGCCAATTTCCAAATAGGGTGCAGAATAAACAAGACAGACATTCCTGGCACTAAAATAACTTTTTCTCTGTTCATCAGTCATGCCCCCAGGCCCCTCTTATATCTCTTTTGCTTTCCACTTTGAATTTTTATTCTCACAAAAAATAGAAGATTTACTGTTATGCAGACTACTGCATAAGTGTAGAAATGGTATAAATAATATCAGCGCACTTGTGAAAGAATATTAGACTCACCAGCTGACGTGTATTGGACGCTTGGCATGATTTGTTTACTTTTGAACTTTGGTAAAAATTGAACATTTCTGCTACTTTTAGCTCATTTTCAAGGTACTTTTCATTATGAAACCAATCAAAATCATCTCAATTTCTGTAATATGTCTTCCATTCTATAAAATGAGACCAGGAAAACTAAAATACAACCATAAATACCATACGAAAATACACTGCAAAGTCGCTGTTTTAAACCAAAAACACTGTCAGAGTTTTTTTTTTTCTCATTATGCACTGTGTGCTGCAGGATTTTTTTTTATACCGTGCACACTCACCACATAGACCTATTCTTTCCTATGTAGGCCTACCAGCTTTCTCTCACTAGATTTGAAGGCGCAAGAATTTATGCGTACTAGTACGTCAAAAACCCTGGAGCGTAAGCCGTACTAGTATGGCCAAAACCCCGAAAGGGTTAATCCTTGCAGTAACAACTACCATACACTTTACAGGCTTATTCCCCTATAATTTTTACACCAACTTGTTCCCTTTGCCTTTATACAAAGGAACTACGCATGCTCTCTGCCAAGCCCTAAGTGCCTTCCCCTCTTGCATACATTTATTAAATAAAATCACCTACCAATCCAAAACTATATCCCCTACCTGCTTTTAACATTTCTATCCTATCAATCCCGGCTGCTTTACCCACTTTCATTCTACCCACTGCCTCACACACCTTCCCACACAACTGGCTCTTCCTCACTCCTACAAGATGTTGTACCTCCCTGCTGAATGTATATCTTAAATGTTTCTCACAATTTTTTTTTTTTTTTCAACAAGTCGCCCCGGTGGCCTGGTGGCTAAAGCTCCCGCTTCACACACGGAGGGCCCGGGTTCGATTCCCGGCGGGTGGAAACATTTCGACACGTTTCCTTACACCTGTTGTCCTGTTCACCTAGCAGCAAATAGGTACCTGGGTGTTAGTCGACTGGTGTGGGTCGCATCCTGGGGGACAAGATTAAGGACCAGAATGGAAATAAGTTAGACAGTCCTCGATGGCGCACTGACTTACTTGGGTTATCCTGGGTGGCTAACCCTCCGGGGTTAAAAATCCGAACGAAATCTTATCTTAAATCTTATCTTATCCCACCGAGGCAGGGTGACCCAAAAAATAAATGTTAAACCTAAGACCCAATCTAACTTTGTTATTTCTTAAATACACTACCTAACAGAATACTCCATTCTACTGAATGTACAGCATTGCATGCAACCATATGACCTGTCTTTGTAATACTCATTTGTGCTTTATTGTTATCTGTTTACAATAATGTTTTATCACTGATTACATCATTGCTTAGTTAATCTTAAGTTAATTTTAAGCCTGCCCATAATGCTATGCATACAAGTGGCTTTGGCATGCTGCTCTTACCTGTATTTTTTTGTACCTCTGTATGTATGTTCAAATCATTAAATAAATAAATAAAAACTCTCAGTTTCCCCATTTTCATCAACATTTAACAGTTTCTCAAAATATTCCCTCTGTCTTCCCTATACTTCCAACTCTCCATTAATAACTCTCTTCTATTTTTAACTGTCAAATCCATTCGTTTCCTAGGCTTTCCTAACTTATTAATTTCACTCCAAAACTATTTCTTATTCTCACTAAAATCTGTTGATAGTATCTCACCCACTCTCTCATTTGCTCTCCCTTTACATCCCTTCACCACTCTCTTAACCTCTCATTTTCTCTCCATATACTCCTCCCTCCCTGCATCACTACTTTGTAAAAACCTCTTCTCTCTCTCTCTCTCTCTCTTACTATTCTCTTTACCTCATTTTTCCACCAATCACTTTTCTTCCCTTCTGCACCCACTTTCCTGTAACCAAACACTTATGCTGAACAAACTAACACTACATTCTTAAATGTATTCCATACCTCTTCAACCTCTTTCTTCCAACAATTGTTTATATTTTATCCTGACTGTCTACTACTTTAGTTTACAAACCTTCACCTCTCTTACTTGCAGATACCATTCTCCTTGTTTCCCATCAACCTTTTACTCTAGCTGAAGCTACAACTAAAAACTGATCTGTAAACATGCACATCCTGAAGTCTACCCATCAGTCTTATTTATCAATACATAGTTCAAAGTTCAATACCTGTAAATATAAAAGAAACACTACCTGATTATAAATTCAAGTCTCTTCTCAAAGATCACTTACTCACCCAAAACCAAATAAATACTGAATAACTGAACCTTATAAATTGTATATCTTAAATGTTTCTCACAATTATATCACATAAATGTTAAACCTAAAACCGAATCTAACTTTATTATTTTTTAAATACACTACCTAACAGAATCACTACCTAACTGAATGCAACCATATGACCTGTCTTTGTAATACTCACTTGTGCTTTATAGTAATCTGTTTACATTAATGTTTTATCACTGATTTCATCATTGCTTAGTTAATCTTAAGTTAATTTTAAGCCAGCCCGTAATGCTATGCATAGTATAAGTGGCTTTGGCATACTGCTCTTATCTGTATTTTTTTGTACCTCTGTATGTGTGCACAAATTGAAATAAATAAATAAATAAATAAATAAACAAAACTGAATCAAAGGCCCCTCATTATCATTTGCACCTGGTACCCCAAACTTACCTATCACACCTTCTACAACCATTTCTCCCACTTCAGCATTTATGTCCCCCACCACAACTACTCTCTCACTTTGTTTAAAACTTCCCAAACACTTGCTTAACATCTCTCAAAATTTGTCTTCTACACTCTTCTCTTCTCTCCTCTCCAGGTACACACTTATTATAACCCACTTTTTTGCATGACCCTTATTTTAATCCACATAATACTTGAATTCCTGCATTTATATTCCCTCTTCTCCTTCCATAACTGATCCTTCAGCATTATTGCTACCCCTTCTTTAGCTCTAACTCTCTCAGGTACTCCTGACTTAATCCCATTAATTTCACTCTCTTACGCCCCTTCAGCTTTGTCTCGCTTAGAGCCAGGACATCTAACTTCTTTTCATTCATAACACTGGCAGTCATCTTTTTCATCTGCATTACATCCATGCACATTCAAACATTCCACCTTCATAAGCTTTTATTTTTAGTAATTTATACACAAGGGTTTAATAAGGCATGGGGTAAACTGGTGTTTGAAGCTGATCTTTGATGCACTATACTAATTATACCTTCAAAGAAAATGGGCTTTCAAGAATACAAGTTTTCAAGAATTTCTTGGAAGAATTCTTAGCCCTTAAACTGTCCAAACATAGATCTACATTCACATGAGTAGTGCTCCAAGCTTTTTATTTTACATGCTTTATGTAAAAAATACGTAGATCTACGTTCGGAGCGCCTCACACGTGAACGTAGATCTACATTTGGACAGTTTAAGGATTAACAGTTGGCATGTGTCCAAGTGGCTTTGTCATTCTTTATTTAAAAAGCAAGCAAAGTAAAACTCAAAGAAACAAATCTTCAAAATTATGCCACAAAACAGAGAAATGAAAAAAAAAATAGCTTAACATTTTCAGATTAGATCACTTTCTAGTTGTAGCTACACTGAGAGTAAAAGGTAGACGGAATACAAGGAGAATAGAAGCATCAGGGAAGAGAGAGGTGAAGGTTTATAAACGAAAAGAGGAGGCAGTTAGGGTAAGATATAAACAGCTATTGGACGATAGATGGGCTAATGAGAGCATAGGCAATGGGGTCGAAGAGGTATGGGGTAGGTTTAAAAATGTAGTGTTATAGTGTTCAGCAGAAGTTTGTGGTTACAGGAAGGTGGGTGCGGGAGGGAAGAGGAGCGACTGGTGGAATGATGATGAAAAGAGTAGTAAGGGAGAAAAAGTTAGCATATGAGAAGTTTTTACAAAGTAGAAGTGATGCAAGGAGGGAAGAGTATATGGAGTAAAAGAGAGAGGTTAAGAGAGTGGTGAAGCAATGTAAAAAGAGAGCAAATGAGAGAGTGGGTGAGATGTTATCAACAAATTTTGTTGAAAAAAAAGAAAAAGTTTTGGAGTGAGATTAACAAGTTAAGGAAGCCTAGAGAAAAAATGGATTTGTCAGTTAAAAATAGGAGAGGAGAGTTATTAAATGGAGAGTTAGAGGTATTGGGAAGATGGAGGTAATATTTTGAGGAATTGTTAAACGTTGATGAAGATAGGGAAGCTGTGATTTCGTGTATAGGGCAAGGAGGAATAACATCTTGTAGGAGTGAGGAAGAGCCAGTTGTGAGTGTGGGGGAAGTTCGTGAGGCAGTAGGTAAAATGAAAGGGGGTAAGGCAGCTGGGATTGATGGGATAAAGATAGAAATGTTAAAAGCAGGTGGGGATATAGTTTTGGAGTGGTTGGTGCAATTATTTAATAAATGTATAGAAGAAGGTAAGGTACCTAGGGATTGGCAGAGAGCATGCATAGTTCCTTTGTATAAAGGCAAAGGGGACAAAAGAGAGTGCAAAAATTAGAGGGGAATAAGTCTGTTGAGTATACCTGGTAAAGTGTATGGTAGAGTTATTATTGAAAGAATTAAGAGTAAGACGGAGAATAGGATAGCAGATGAACAAGGAGTCTTTAGGAAAGGTAGGGGATGTGCAGACCAGGTGTTTACAGTGAAGCACATAAGTGAACAGTAATTAGATAAGGCTAAAGAGGTCTTTGTGGCATTTATGGATTTGGAAAAGGTGTATGACAGGGTGGATAGAGGGGCAATGTGGCAGATGTTGCAGGTGTATGGTGTAGGAGGTAGGTTACTGAAAGCAGTGAAGAGTTTTTACGAGGATAGTGAGGCTCAAGTTAGAGTATGTAGGAAAGAGGGAAATTATTTCCCAGTAAAAGTAGGCCTTAGACAAGGATGTGTGATGTCACCATGGTTGTGTAATATATTTATAGATGGGGTTGTAAGAGAAGTAATTGCGAGGGTCTTGGCAAGAGGCGTGGAGTTAAAAGATAAAGAATCACACATAAAGTGGGAGTTGTCACAGTTGCTCTTTGCTGACGACACTGTGCTCTTGGGAGATTCTGAAGAGAAGTTGCAGAGATTGGTGGATGAATTTGGTAGGGTATGCAAAAGAAGAAAATTAAAAGTGAATATGTACAGGAAAGAGTAAGGTTATGGGGATAACAAAAAGATTAGGTGATGAAAGATTGGATATCAGATTGGAGGGAGAGAGTATGGAGGAGGTGAATGTATTCAGATATTTGGGAGTGGACGTGTCAGCGGATGGGTCTATGAAAGATGAGGTGAATCACAGAATTGATGAGGGGAAAAGGGTGAGTGGTGCACTTAGGAGTCTGTGGAGACAAAGAACTTTGTCCTTGGAGGCAAAGAGGGGAATGTATGAGAGTATAGTTTTACCAACACTCTTATATGGGTGTGAAGCATGGGTGATGAATGTTGCAGCGAGGAGAAGGCTGGAGGCAGTGGAGATGTCATGTCTGAGGGCAATGTGTGGTGTGAATATAATGCAGAGAATTCGTAGTTTGGAAGTTAGGAGGAGGTGTGGGATTACCAAAACTGTTGTCCAGAGGGCTGAGGAAGGGTTGTTGAGGTGGTTTGGACATGTAGAGAGAATGGAGCGAAACAGAATGACTTCAAGAGTGTATCAGTCTGTAGTGGAAGGAAGGCGGGGTAGGGGTCGGCCTAGGAAAGGTTGGAGGGAGGGGGTAAAGGAGGTTTTGTGTGCGAGGGGCTTGGACTTCCAACAGGCATGCCTGAGCGTGTTTGATAGGAGTGAATGGAGACAAATGGTTTTTAATACTTGACGTGCTGTTGGAGTGTGAGCAAAGTAACATTTATGAAATGGTTCAGGAAACCGGCAGGCCGGACTTGAGTCCTGGAGATGGGAAGTACAGTGCCTGCACTCTGAAGGAGGGGTGTTAATGTTGCAGTTTAAAAACTGTAGTGTAAAGCACCCTTCTGGCAAGACAGTGATTCAAATTCAAAGTTTATTCTCTATAAAGATTACAATGTTGAATTTACAGAATTTGGTTGTTGTGTGGTTTACATGTAGTTAAATAATGATTACAGAATGTACCACTAGAACGCCTAGCATGGCTAGGCATTTCGGGCAGACTTAGTTTAATTCTTTATTTTAAAATATTACAAATTATGAGGTAAGTTGGTATTATGGCTAAGTGACTAAATACTAGTTTGTGAGTTTAGCAATGTGAATGCTTTTGTTTTGGCACAGTACATAGTTTCAGTATTGGAGTATCATAGGATTCATTATTTTAAGATTGAGATTAATATTTCTGTTTATGGTCAAATGGGTGAGTGAGTGTAAGTGTGAACCACCAGGTGGTATTCGTGTAGTTAGTTGATGGGGTTTATCAGGGAGATAAGATGTTTTCTAATGGTAGTTTTGAAGGTGATGAATGTGTCTGCAGTTCTAGAGTTCTCGGGTAGGGTGTTCCAGATTTTAGGGCCTTTGACATACATTGAATTTTTGTAAAGGTTTAGTCGGACATGGGGAATGCCGTAGAGATGTTTGTGTCTGGTGTTATGCCTGTGGGTTCTGTCACAACTATCAAGAAAGCGTTTTAGGTCAAGGTTGATATTGGAGTTTAAGGTCCTGTAGATGTAGATTGCACAGTAGTAAGTGTGGATGTACTGAACAGGGAGTAAGTTTAGATCTATGAAGAGTGGGGGGGTGTGTTGCCAGGGATGGGATTTAGTGATTATTCTTACTGCAGCTTTTTGTTGGGTTATTATTGGCTTTAGGTGTGTTGCTGCAGTTGATCCCCAAACACAAATAGCATAGGTGAGGTATGGATAAATAAGTGAGTGGTATAGTGTGAGAAGGGCATTTTGCGGCACGTAGTATCGTGCACGTAGTATCCAGCCCGTCGCTTTAGCGATGGGCTGGAGGGGAGTGAAGGGACTTGAGCTAGAGTTCGTCACGGCCACGCTAGCTGGAGATTCGTCTGTAAAAACTTGCATTTGTGGTCACAGTGGTGCCTGTGCTAACCTTCCTATGGTGTAGAAATATACCTAGTTGGACGAATCTTATTGTGGCTAGCTGGTCTAGTGGCTAACGCGACGGGCTGGAGTTTTGAGACTCTCTGACCGCGGGTTCAATCCTGGCCAGGGTATGGTTTGTCCATTACCATCCTGTATGTAGAAGGATCATGAAAGTCATGAGGGCAGACAAAATAACGGAGGCAATGGGCATCTTGTTGGTCATTCAAGGATGGAACATTGGCTTCTGCATATAGAATCTCGACAGGAGAGGAACAACAAACACCTAGACCTGATGATGAATAGGATCAAGTTTAGAAAGAGACACAGGAGAGGCCACAGAATACATCTGGTCACCATAGTCTAGTTTCAGTAAAATTAGGGCTGTTGAAAATGGTATAAAATGGTGATTAAGACATGTGCAACAGTTAGGCATCTTTACTGTTGAAAAATTTTGCCTACACAGTAGACTTCTTCAGTCAAATACAAAGGCAGCAAGTGTATTAGTGAAATGAAGATGATGTAATCGGTCCTTTAACTTTGGAGAAAAAGTATCTGAGGTGGTCAGTCCCTTAGCCTGAAGAAGAGTTCAGCTCCATGGTCTGAAATGATATGAAGCTGAAGTATGAGAATGGAGGCTTAAATACTGTCAAAGGTGAGACGAAAGTTCTATAAATCACTGTAGGGGACAGGAATCACTAGAAGAAAAAAGGCAGGTCCCTCTGAAATCCAGCCCTTCTCACTCATAACTAGTAGTTAAGCAATGAAGTGTGGAAGATGTCTTCTGTACCAAGATACCATTGTGCTGAAGTGTCTGTCAGTTATGGTGAAAATGGTGTAAAATACTGACAAATTGATGATTAGGATGCATGTGCAACAGTTAGGTATCTCATTCTCATGCTTCAGCTTCATACTTTTCTGGACCACGGAGCTGAACAATCAGATTTGTAATAGTGAGAGGGTACTTTCCCAAACTTTATAGCTTTAGAAAGAAGATGACCAGGAATCTAAGTGAGGTATGATAGAAAACAGTTGTGCTCGTACTTGGACCAGTGTTGTTACCTGCAGTTTCCAAGTTGAGAGAGTACTGGAAAACAGTAAGTAAAGAATGGGCATATAGATACTCTCCTCATTATTTAACCCTTTCCCTTCACCATCTCCCCATTTCCTCAATGCTCAATACTCTCCTTTTCTATTTTTTATACACATTAACTTTGTGTGAGCATGTTAGATTGGAGGGAAGAGAGATGGGTGATTTTTAAGACCTGATGTGCTGTTGAAGAGTGAGCATGATAACATTTATGAAAAGATTCAGGGTAAACCAATTAGACAGAATTGAGTCCTGGAGGATATTGCAGCATGGAGGATCATTTGAATTGTGATTTCTGCACACTTTAGCAAGAGCTGCTGAATACATAACAGGGAAGGAGCTTCCTTTTTTGGGTTACCATACATTACTGGGAATTGCCTGGACTGAAATAAAAAAAAAATTAGTTATCCATGTTAATTACACATGGTTTACAGAAAGCATTATATACTTACATAATGCAATAATAGCAACCAAAAGGGGATATTGAATGACTAGCTTGGGGCACCTCCTTTGCTTAATTCAGTACTTTTTCAGGAGCTCAGGAAATCAGAAACTGATGTATACATACTGATATTGGTGATAAATTATGTATTTCCGCTGGAGTCCATGGCCTGGAGTAATTTGTGAACCATGATCAGTCTCCCTTACGTCTGTTCCTACACTGTCATAAGTTCAGATTCTTTCAGTGTTTCCTCACAGCTCAAGCTTCAATATTCATATCAGTCTGGAGGAATGCTTCTGAACCATCTCAAATCTGTAGTTTTTAAGAGTTTACACTTGCATTTATGCAGACAGCATACTGTACATGCATATTTACTAAGTATTATGAATACTGGGTTTATATACGGGTTACAAATATCATCAAAAATTAATTTAAAAATAAAAATGCATAAAAATTAATGTCACAATTTTGTGACCTATGAATCACAATCCGACAAAATTAAAATAAAAGGTGAGCAATATTTTACTCTCCCTCCTGGCCCATTATTAAGCTGTGACTTTATACTGATCCATGACTTACCAAAATGATGTTGCATTTTCATTTCCAATTTGTGGGATTATTCTAAACCGCTAAATTTAACAGAAGCAAGCAACTAACAAAACAGGATCAAAATTTTTTTCCAATTTGAATGTACTAGTCAGTGAACAAGATTTCCCCCAAAAAGTATTATTTACACGTGATTATACCCTAAGCATTCAGTCCGTGGAGCTTCCAGTGTTTTGTGTTAAGCTGAATGTGTTACTCATAACAGCGACCCATAACTTAAAAAAAAAATATCTGTACTAGTTAAAATACTTTTTCTTTTTTATATACTTTAGAATCTGATAACGTTTTATTACAATACTGTATTGCAAAACTAAGATCTTATAATGAGCACAGGATTTATCATTACGGCTTATTCTAATTTTTATTATAATTATCCTAAAAGCTCAAAAATAATACACCTACCAACTAAAAATATAGTGGAACCTCAGTACTTGAACAGCTCCGTACTCAAACAATTCGGTATCTGAATGCTTTGTTCGGTAAACAAATCGCTCAGGAGTTGACCATTTGTTCAGCACTCAACCAAACAAACACAACCTGCCAGAACTTTGCTGTAAACTATTTTGTGTTCCTTTGCATTTTTTTGGCGTTTTTTATATGATTTGTATAAATAAGTCACCATGAGGCCTAAGAGGGTTAATGATAACAGTCAACCGAAAGAAAATTGGTTGGGAAAAAATCTGTTCTGTACTCAAACAGCCTTCTAGAACCAATTAACCCTTTCAGGGTTGGTGCTGTACTAGTACGGCTTGCACGCCAGGGTTGGTGCCGTACTAGTACTCATAAATTCTAGCGCCTTCAAATCTAGCGAGAGAAAGCTGGTAGGCCTACATATGAAAGAATGGATCTATGTGGTCAGTGTGTGCAATATAAAAAAAAATCCTGCAGCACACAGTGCATAATGAGAAAAAAAAAACTCCGACCGTATTTTTGGTTTAAAACAGCAACTTTGCAGTGTATTTTCGTATGATATTTATGGTTGTATTCTAGTTTTCCTGGTCTCATTTTATAGAATGGAAGACATATTACAGAAATTGAGATGATCTTGATTGGTTTCATAATGAAAAGTACCTTGAAAATGAGCTAAAAGTAGCAGAAATGTTTAATTTTTGCCAGTTTAAAAGTAAACAAATCATGCCATGCGTCCAATACAAGTCAACTGGCGAGTCTAATATTCTTTCACAAGTGTGCTGATATTATTTATACTATTTCTACACTAATGCATTAGTCTGCATAACAGTAAATCTTCTATTTTTTTGTGAGAATAATACTTCAAGGTGGAAAGCAAAAAAAATGTAAGAGAGGCCTGGGGACATGACTAATGAACAGAGGAAATATTATTTTAGTGCCAGGAATGTCTGTCTTGTTTATTCTGGACCCTATTTGGAAATTGGCATTTTTTGAAATTTGTGTGAAATTGGGAAAACTGCCAATTTCTGAACACTTTATTGGATAGTTGAAATTGGTAAATGGGTGGTTTCTTGTACTCATTCTATAGAAAAAGTGGAGTTCTAGCGAAATAGTTATGATTTTTGTCGACTGGTACATTGGAATTGGCCGAAAATAGGGCTCAAAGTGGGCAAAATCGCAGATGCGTAAACATCGTCGAGACCACTAACTTCTCGAGAGCATAATTCCGTAAGTTTTTCATCAAATTTCATACTTTTGGTGTCATTATGATCGGAAAAGTTTCTCTATGATCTCATAAGAAAAAATCATTTTTTTTTTTCGAAAAATTTCCAACCCTGAGAACAAGTTTAGGAGAGAGCCTGCCGACCCTGAAAGGGTTAAGTTCGAGTGCCGAGGATCCACTGTATTAATACTTTGTAACTACTGTACTTCCTGGTACATATTTAATACTATGGTACGTACATACTGTACCTACTAGTATGTAAGTGCCTGCATCTATTTTTCTTTTACTCTCATTTTAGTTTACAAGGTGAATTAGCTGTCATTTTTACTGTACTTGCTAACCCATTCTGTCCAATCCTCTGCTAACCATTTGCTGGAAAAAAAGTTTATGGATGTGTCTGCAGCTCTCTTGGGTGTGAAAACTCCACCCATGTCCCCTCCCCCCCATCTCTATCTTTATATGTCTCTGTATCTTTATATCTCTCTCTACATCTGTATCTCTCTCTATACATCTTTCTCTCTCTCTCTCTCTCTCTCTCTCTATATATATATATATATATATATATATATATATATATATATATATATATATATATATATATATATATATATATATATTTATTTTTTTTTTTTTTTTTTTTTTTTTTTTTTCAACAAGTCGGTCGTCTCCCACCGAGGCAGGGTGACCCACAAAAAAGAAAGAAAATCCCCAAAAAGAAAATACTTTCATCATCATTCAACACTTTCACCACACTCACACATTATCACTGCTTTTGCAGAGGTGCTCAGAATATAACAGTTTAGAAGCATATACGTATAGAGATACACAACATATCCCTCCAAACTGCCAATATCCCAAACCCCTCCTTTAAAGTGCAGGCATTGTACTTCCCATTTCCAGGACTCAAGTCCGACTATATGAAAATAACCGGTTTCCCTGAATCCCTTCACTAAATATTACCCTGCTCACACTCCAACAGATCGTCAGGTCCCAAGTATCATTCGTCTCCATTCACTCCTATCTAACACGCTCATGCACGCTTGCTGGAAGTCCAAGCCCCTCACCCACAAAACCTCCTTTACCCCCTCTTTCCAACCCTTTCGAGGACGACCCCTACCCCTCTTTCCTTCCCCTATAGATTTATATGCTTTCCATGTCATTCTACTTTGATCCATTCTCTCTAAATGACCAAACCACCTCAACAACCCCTCTTCTGCCCTCTGACTAATGCTTTTATTAACTCCACACCTTCTCCTAATTTCCACACTCCAAATTTTCTGCATAATATTTACACCACACATTGCCCTTAGACAGGACATCTCCACTGCCTCCAACCGTCTCCTCACTGCTGCATTTACCACCCAAGCTTCACATCCATATAAGAGTGTTGGTACTACTATACTTTCATACATTCCCTTCTTTGCCTCCATAGATAACGTTTTTTGACTCCACATATACCTCAACGCACCACTCACCTTTTTTCCCTCATCAATTCTATGATTCACCTCATCCTTCATAAATCCATCCGCTGACACGTCAACTCCCAAGTATCTGAAAACATTCACTTCTTCCATACTCCTCCTCCCCAATTTGATATCCAATTTTTCTTTATCTAAATCATTTGATACCCTCATCACCTTACTCTTTTCTATGTTCACTTTCAACTTTCTACCTTTACACACATTCTCAAACTCATCCACTAACCTTTGCAATTTTTCTTTAGAATCTCCCATAAGCACAGTATCATCAGCAAAAAGTAACTGTGTCAATTCCCATTTTGAATTTGATTCCCCATAATTTAATCCCACCCCTCTCCCGAACACCCTAGCATTTACTTCTTTTACAACCCCATCTATAAATATATTAAACAACCATGGTGACATTACACATCCCTGTCTAAGACCTACTTTTACCGGGAAGTATTCTCCCTCTCTTCTACACACCCTAACCTGAGCCTCACTATCCTCATAAAAGCTCTTTACAGCATTTAGTAACTTACCACCTATTCCATAAACTTGCAACATCTGCCACATTGCTCCTCTATCCACTCTATCATATGCCTTTTCTAAATCCATAAATGCAATAAAAACTTCCCTACCTTTATCTAAATACTGTTCACATATATGCTTCAATGTAAACACTTGATCTACACATCCCCTACCCACTCTGAAACCTCCTTGTTCGTCCGCAATTCTACATTCTGTCTTACCTCTAATTCTTTCAATTATAACCCTACCGTATACTTTTCCTGGTATACTCAGTAAACTTATTCCTCTATAATTTTTACAATCTCTTTTGTCCCCTTTCCCTTTATATAAAGGGACTATACATGCTCTCCGCCAATCCCTAGGTACCTTCCCCTCTTTCATACATTTATTAAACAAAAGTACCAACCACTCCAACACTATATCCCCCCCTGCTTTTAACATTTCTGTCATGATCCCATCAGTTCCAGCTGCTTTACCCCCTTTCATTCTACGTAATGCCTCACGTACCTCCACCACACTTACAGTCTGCTCTTCTTCACTCCTAAAAGATGGTATACCTCCCTGGCCAGTGCATGAAATTACCGCCTCCCTTTCTTCCTTAACATTTAAAAGTTCCTCAAAATATTCTCGCCATCTACCTAATACCTCCCTCTC
>NC_091317.1:15142109-15217109 GCF_038502225.1 Cherax quadricarinatus
TAAAAATGCAGTATTAGAATGTGGGGCAGAAGTTTGTGGTTATAGGAGGGTGGGGGCAGGAGGAAAGAGGAGTGATTGGTGGAATGATGAAGTAAAGGGTGTGATAAAAGAGAAAAAGGTAGCTTATGAGAGGTTTTTACAAAGCAGAAGTGTTATAAGAAGAGCAGAGTATATGGAGAGTAAAAGAAAGGTAAAGAGAGTGGTGAGAGAGTGCAAAAGGAGAGCAGATGATAGAGTGGGAGAGGCACTGTCAAGAAATTTTAATGAAAATAAGAAAAAATTTTGGAGTGAGTTAAACAAGTTAAGAAAGCCTAGGGAAAATATGGATTTGTCAGTTAAAAACAGAGTAGGGGAGTTAGTAGATGGGGAGATGGAGGTATTGGGTAGATGGCGAGAATATTTTGAGGAACTTTTAAATGTTAAGGAAGAAACAGAGGCAGTAATTTCATGCACTGGTCAGGGAGGTATACCATCTTTTAGGAGTGAAGAAGAGCAGAATGTAAGTGTGGGGGAGGTACGTGAGGCATTACGTAAAATGAAAGGGGGTAAAGCAGCTGGAACTGATGGGATCATGACAGAAATGTTAAAAGCAGGGGGGATATAGTGTTGGAGTGGTTGGTACTTTTGTTTAATAAATGTATGAAAGAGGGGAAGGTACCTAGGGATTGGCAGAGAGCATGTATAGTCCCTTTATATAAAGGGAAAGGGGACAAAAGAGACTGTAAAAATTATAGAGGAATAAGCTTACTGAGTATACCAGGAAAAGTGTACGGTAGGGTTATAATTGAAAGAATTAGAGGTAAGACAGAATGTAGGATTGCGGATGAGCAAGGAGGTTTTAGAGTGGGTAGGGGATGTGTAGATCAGGTGTTTACATTGAAGCATATATGTGAACAGTATTTAGATAAAGATAGGGAAGTTTTTATTGCATTTATGGATTTAGAAAAGGCATATGATAGAGTGGATAGAGGAGCAATGTGGCAGATGTTGCAAGTATATGGAATAGGTGGTAAGTTATTAAATGCTGTAAAGAGTTTTTATGAGGATAGTGAGGCTCAGGTTAGGGTGTGTAGAAGAGAGGGAGACTACTTCCCGGTAAAAGTAGGTCTTAGACAGGGATGTGTAATGTCACCATGGTTGTTTAATATATTTATAGATGGGGTTGTAAAGGAAGTAAATGCTAGGGTGTTTGGGAGAGGGGTGGGATTAAATTATGGGGAATCAAATTCAAAATGGGAATTGACACAGTTACTTTTTGCTGATGATACTGTGCTTATGGGAGATTCTAAAGAAAAATTGCAAAGGTTAGTGGATGAGTTTGGGAATGTGTGTAAAGGTAGAAAGTTGAAAGTGAACATAGAAAAGAGTAAGGTGATGAGGGTGTCAAATGATTTAGATAAAGAAAAATTGGATATCAAATTGGGGAGGAGGAGTATGGAAGAAGTGAATGTTTTCAGATACTTGGGAGTTGACGTGTCGGCGGATGGATTTATGAAGGATGAGGTTAATCATAGAATTGATGAGGGAAAAAAGGTGAGTGGTGCGTTGAGGTATATGTGGAGTCAAAAAACGTTATCTATGGAGGCAAAGAAGGGAATGTATGAAAGTATAGTAGTACCAACACTCTTATATGGGTGTGAAGCTTGGGTGGTAAATGCAGCAGCGAGGAGACGGTTGGAGGCAGCGGAGATGTCCTGTTTAAGGGCAATGTGTGGTGTAAATATTATGCAGAAAATTCGGAGTGTGGAAATTAGGAGAAGGTGTGGAGTTAATAAAAGTATTAGTCAGAGGGCAGAAGAGGGGTTGTTGAGGTGGTTTGGTCATTTAGAGAGAATGGATCACAGTAGAATGACATGGAAAGCATATAAATCTATAGGGGAAGGAAGGCGGGGTAGGGGTCGTCCTCGAAAGGGTTGGAGAGAGGGGGTAAAGGAGGTTTTGTGGGTAAGGGGCTTGGACTTCCAGCAAGCGTGCGTGAGCGTGTTAGATAGGAGTGAATGGAGACGAATGGTACTTGGGACCTGACGATCTGTTGGAGTGTGAGCAGGGTAATATTTAGTGAAGGGATTCAGGGAAACCGGTTATTTTCATATAGTCGGACTTGAGCCCTGGAAATGGGAAGTACAATGCCTGCACTTTAAAGGAGGGGTTTGGGATATTGGCAGTTTGGAGGGATATGTTGTGTATCTTTATATGTTTATGCTTCTAGACTGTTGTATTCTGAGCACCTCTGCAAAAACAGTGATAATGTGCGAGTGTGGTGAAAGTGTTGAATGATGATGAAAGTATTTTCTTTTTGGGGATTTTCTTTCTTTTTTGGGTCACCCTGCCTCGGTGGGAGACGGCCGACTTGTTGAAAAAAAAAAAAAATATATTATATATATATGTATGTATTATATATATATATACAGTGGCCCCCCGCATACCGTTGGCATCACATACCGTTTATTCCGCATACCGCTCACTTTAATCACAAAAATTTTGCCTCGCATACCGCTCAAAAATCCGCTCACCACTGTTCGTCCGAGACACGGCCAATGTGCGCCTTAGCCAGCCTCACATGTTCCGCCGGTGGCATTGTTTACCAGCCAGCCTCCGCGGTAGCATCCAAGCATACAATCGTAACATTTCGTATTATTACAGTGTTTTTGGTGATTTTATCTGGAAAATAAGTGACCATGGGCCCCAAGAAAGCTTCTAGTGCCAACCCTACAGCAATAAGGGTGAGAATTACTATAGAGATGAAGAAAAAGATCATTGATAAGTATGAAAGTGGAGTGCGTGTCTCCGAGCTGGCCAGGTTGTATAATAAACCCCAATCAACCATCGCTACTATTGGTGGTACAGCTGCTGCTGCTGTAGCATCGTCTGCTGCTGCTGTAGCATCGTCTGCTGCTGCTGTAGCATCGTCTGCTGCTGCTGTAGCACTGTCAGCTGCTGCTGCTGCTGTAGCATCGTCTGCTGCTGCTGCTGCTGCTGCTGTAGCATCATCTGCTGCTGCTGTAGCATCATCTGCTGCTGCTGTAGCATCGTCTGCTGCTGCTGTAGCATCGTCTGCTGCTGCTGTAGCATCATCTGCTGCTGCTGTAGCATCGTCTGCTGCTCCTGCTGCTGTAGCATCGTCTGCTGCTGCTGTAGCATCATCTGCTGCTGCTGTAGCATCGTCTGCTGCTGCTGTAGCATCATCTGCTGCTGCTGTAGCATCGTCTGCTGCTGCTGTAGCATCATCTGCTGCTGCTGTAGCACTGTTGTTGGTGTGGCTTATTGAGAATATACAAAGAAACAATTAACCCCAGAGGATTTGCCACCCAGGATAACCCAAAAAAGTCAGTGTCATCGAAGACTGTCTAACTTATTTCCAGTTTGGATTCAGGAAAAATAAAAGCACTAATGATGCAATCATAAAAATGCTAGATCTGCTTTACACAGCATTGGAAAATAAGGAATATCCACTAGGAATTTTTATTGACCTAAGAAAAGCTTTTGACACAGTAGACCACGACATCCTACTCCACAAACTTGATCACTACGGTATAAGAGGCCATGCGCTTGCTTATTTCAAATCTTACATTACTAATAGGTATCAGTACGTCACCATTAAAGACACAGCATCAGCAACACGGCCACTTGATACTGGAGTTCCGCAGGGAAGTGTCCTTGGTCCCCTGCTCTTCCTCATATACATCAATGACCTTCCAAACGTATCCCAACACCTGAAACCCATTCTCTTTGCTGATGACACGACTTATGTCATCTCTCACCCTAATCTTGCCACCCTCAACACCATTGTGAATGAGGAGCTGATTAAAATATCGACTTGGATGATAGCCAATAAACTTATGCTTAACACTGACAAAACCTACTATATTATGTTTGGTAGCAGAGCAGGAGATGCACAAATTAACATTAAGATTGACAACACTCTAATTACCAGAAATAATGGGGGAAAATTCCTAGGCTTATACCTTGACAACAACCTGAATTTCAGCACCCATATCTAGCATATAGCCAAAAAAGTATCCAAAACGGTTGGGATCCTCTCCAAGATACGATACTACGTGCCGCAAAATGCCCTTCTCACACTATACCACTCACTTATTTATCAATACCTCACCTATGCTATTTGTGCTTGGGGAACAACTGCAGCAACACACCTAAAGCCAATAATAACCCAACAAAAAGCTGCAGTAAGAATAATCACTAAATCCCATCCCTGGCAACACACCCCCCCACTCTTCATAGATCTAAACTTACTCCCAGTTCAGTACATCCACACTTACTACTGTGCAATCTACATCTACAGGGCCTTAAACTCTAATATCAACCTTGACCTAAAACGCTTTCTTGATAGTTGTGACAGAACCCACAGGCATAACACCAGACACAAACATCTCTACGACATTCCCCGTGTCCGACTAAACCTTTACAAAAATTCAATGTATGTCAAAGGCCCTAAAATCTGGAATACTCTACCTGAGAACTCTAGAACTGCAGACACATTCATCATCTTCAAAACTACCATTAGAAAACATCTTATCTCCCTGATACACCCCGTCAACTAACTACACGAATACCACCTGGTGGTTCACACTTACACTCACTCACTCATTTGACCATAAACAGAAATATTAATCTCAGTCTTAAAATAATGAATCCTGTGATACTCCAATACTGAAACTATGTACTGTGCCAAAACAAAAGCATTCACATTGCTAAACTCACAAACTAGTATTTAGTCACTTAGCCATAATACCAACTTACCTCATAATTTGTAATATTTTACAATTAAGAATAAAACTAAGTATGCCCGAAATGCCTAGCCATGCTAAGCGTTCTAGCGGTACACTCTGTAATCACAATTTTACTACATGTAAACCTAACAATAACCAAATTTCTGTAAACTCAGCACTGTAATCCTTATAGAGAATAAACTTTGAATTTGAATTTGAATTTGAATTGGGGTCCTTAATCTTGTCTCCCAGGATGCAACCCACACCAGTCGACTAACACCCAGGTGAACAGGGAAAAATGCCTGGAACTAGTGCTCATATTGGTGAATTTAAAGCCAGCAAAGGTTGGTTTGAGAGATTTAAGAATCGTAGTGACATACACAGTGTGATAAGGCATGTTCTGGAAGAAAATACCAAACAGGACCTACAGTACTCAGGAGGAAAAGGCACTCCCAGGACACAGTGTCTCATCAGTCATTGCTGCATCTTCAATAAGGGTAAGTGTCATTTATTCTTCATTTAGTAGACTAGTACATGCACAATATATACTGTGCATGTACTACTCTACTATTGTGCATGTATCCTTCTCTTTGTGTGTAGGAAAATGTATATTTCACGTGGTAAAAAATTTTTTTTCATACTTTTGGGTGTCTTGCACGGATTAATTTGATTTCCATTATTTCTTATGGGGAAAATTCATTCGCATACCAATTATTTCGCATACCAATGAGCCCTCTTGCACGGATTAAAATCGGTATGCGGGGGTCCACTGTATATACATACAGTGGACCTCCGGTATTCGATAAATCCGGTATTCGATACATTTTATTGCAAAAAATTTTCCTCGGTATTCGATTGAAAACCCGGTATTCGATACGATTCGTACGAGACGTGTCCACGTGTGGCCTGAACTGCCCCTTGTGTGCCAGTGTTTACAAGCCAGCCAGTGTGCGCGCATCTAAGGATACATTCGGTACATTCCATATTATCCATATTATCACTATGTTTGGTGCTTGTTTCTGCAAAATAAGTCACCATGGGCCCCAAGAAAGCTTCTAGTGCCAACCCTTCAAGAAAAAAGTCGCTAATGACTTATGAAATGAAGAAAGAGATAATTGCAAAGTACGAAAGTGGAGTGCGTGTTTCAGAGCTGGTTTGGTTGTATAATAAACCCCAATCAACCATCTCTACTATAGTGACCAGGAAAACAGCAATCAAGGAAGCTGTTCTTGCAAAAGGTGCAACTGTGATTACGAAACAGTGATCGCAAGTGTTAGAAAATGCTGAGAGATTGTTATTGGTGTGGATAAATGAAAAACAGATAGCAGGAGATAGCATCTCTGAAGCGATCATTTGTGAAAAGGCTAGGCAGTTGCATGACGATTTGGTCAAGAAATTGCCTGCAAATAGTGGTGATGTGAGTGAATTTAAGGCCAGCAAAGGTTGGTTTGAAAGATTTAAGAATCGTAGTGGCATACATAGTGTGATTAGGCATGGTGAGGCTGCCAGTTCAGACCAAAAAGCAGCTGAAAAATATGTGAAGGAATTCAAGGATTACATAGACAGTGAAGACTTGAAACCTGAACAAGTGTTTAATTGCGACGAAACAGGCCCGTTTTGGAAGAAAATGCCAAGCAGGACCTACATTACTCAGGAGGAAAAGGCACTCCCAGGACATAAGCCTATGAAAGACAGGCTTACTCTGTTGATGTGAGCCAATGCTAGTGGTGATTGCAAAGTGAAGCCTTTATTGGTGTATCACTCTGAAACTCCCAGTGTGTTCAGGAAAAACCATGTCCTCAAGGCTAATTTGTGTGTGCTGTGGAGGGCAAACAGTAAGGCATGGGTCACTAGGGACTTTTTCTATGACTGGTTACACCATGCATTTGCCCCCACTGTGAAAAATTACCTAACTGAAAAGAAATTAGACCTTAAGTGCCTCCTGGTATTAGACAATGCCCCTGGTCATCCTACAGACTTGTCAGAGCGACTTTCTGGGGACATGAGCTTCATTAACCCTTTGAGGGTCGACAGGCCCTCTCCGAAACTCGTTCTCAGGGTCGGCCAAATTTAAAAAAAAAAAAAATTATTTTCTCTTACGAAAAGATAGAGAATCTTTTCCCGATCATAAAGACACCAAAAGTTTGAAATTTGATAGAAAACTTACAGAATTATGCTCTCGCAAAGTTAGCGGTCTCGGCGATGTTTACGCATCGGCGATTTTGCCCACTTTGAGCCCCATTTTCGGCCAATTTCACTGTACTA
Source organism: Cherax quadricarinatus (assembly GCF_038502225.1). Taxonomy (NCBI): domain Eukaryota; kingdom Metazoa; phylum Arthropoda; class Malacostraca; order Decapoda; family Parastacidae; genus Cherax; species Cherax quadricarinatus. The sequence continues at coordinate 15,149,105 of NC_091317.1, forward strand.
GTCGACAAAAAACATGAATATTTCGCTAGAACTCCATTTTTTCTATCGAATGGGTGCAAGAAACCACCCATTTATGAAATTCAACTATCCAGTACAGTGGTCAGAATTTAGCAATTTTGCCAATTTCACACAAATTTCAAAAGATGCCAATTTCCGAATAGGGTCCAGAATAAACAAGAAAGACATTCCTGGCACTAAAATGACATTTCCTCTAGTCATTAGTCACGTCTCAAGGCCCCTCTTATATTCTTTTGCTTTCCACTTTGAATTTTTATTCTCACAAAAAATATAAGATTTACTGTTATGCAGACTACTGCATTAGTGTAAAAAATGGTATAAATATTATTGGTGCACTTGTGAAAGAATATTAGACTAACCAGTTGACGTGTATTGCACGCTTGGCACGATTTGTTTACTTTTGAAGTTTGGTAAAAATCAAACATTTCTGCTACTTTGAGCTCAATTTCAAGGCACCTTTCATTGTAAAACCAGTCAAAATCATCTCAATTTCTGTAATATGTCTTCCATTCTATAAAATGAGACCAAGAAAACTAGAATACAACAATAAATACCATACAAAAATACACTACAAGGTCGCTGATTTATTCCAAAAAAATGGTCAGTTTTTTTTTTCTCATTATGCACTGTGTGCTGCAGGATTTTTTTTAGACTGTGCACACTGACCGCATAGACCCATTCTTTCATATGAAGGCCTACCAGCTTTCTCCCACTAGATTTGAGGCCGCTAGAATTTATGCGTACTAGTACGTCAAAAACCCCTATGCGTAAGACGTACTAGTACGACCAAAACCCTCAAAGGGTTAAGGTGAAGTTTTTGCCTCCTAATACCACTCCTCTCCTGCAGCCCATGGACCAGCAGGTCATTTCCAACTTCAAGAAACTGTACACAAAAGCTATGTTTCAAAAGTGCTTTATAGTGGCCACAGAAACTCAACTGACTCTAAAAGAATTTTGGAATGATCACTTTAATATCCTCAATTGTATAAACCTGATAGGTACGGCTTGGGAGGGAGTGACTAAGAGGACCTTGAACTCTGCTTGGAAAAAACTGTGGCCAGAATGTGTAGACAAAAGGGATTGTGAAGGATTTGAGGCTAACCCTGAGAATCCTATGCCAGTTGAGGAATCCATTGTGGCATTGGGGAAGTTCTTGGGGTTGGAGGTTAGTGAGGAGGATGTGGAAGAGTTGGTGGAAGAGGACAGTGAAAAACTAACCACTGATGAGCTGATAGATCATCTTGAACAGCAAGAGGGCAGACCTGAGGAAACTGTTTCGGAGGAGGGGACAGAGAAATTGAAGAAGTTGCCTACTTCAAAGATTAAGGAAATGTGTGCAATGTGGCTTAAAGTGCAAACCTTTTTTGATGACAATCACCCTAATACAGCTATTGCAAGCCGTGCTGGTGACTATTACACTAACAATGTTGTGAAACACTTTAGGGATGTCATAAAGGAACGGAAGGTACAGGCCACTATGGACAGATATGTTGTGCGACAGAAATCCAGTGACTCTGAAGCTGGTCCTAGTGGCATTAAAAGAAGAAGGGAAGTAACCCCAGAAAAGGACTTGCTACCTCAAGTCCTAATGGAAGGGGATTCCCCTTCTAAACACTAACACCTCTCCCCTCCTCCCATCCCATCAATCATCACCAGATCTTCATTCAAGGTAAGTGTCAATTATTTTATTATTATTCTATTGCATTAAACTTAATATTCCATATAGTAAAAAACTTTCACCCTGATGGTGAAAGTTTTTCTTTTTCGGGCCACCCTGCCTTGGTGGGAATCGGCCAGTGTGATAATAATAAAAAAAAAATTTTTCATACTTTTGGATCTCTTGCACGGATTACCTGGAGTTTACCTGGAGAGAGTTCCGGGGGTCAACGCCCCCGCGGCCCGGTCTGTGACCAGGCCTCCTGGTGGATCAGAGCCTGATCAACCAGGCTGTTACTGCTGGCTGCATGCAAACCAACGTACGAGCCACAGCCCGGCTAATCAGGAACCGACTTTAGGTGCTTGTCCAGTGCCAGCTTGAAGACTGCCAGGGGTCTGTTGGTAATCCCCCTTATGTATGCTGGGAGGCAGTTGAACAGTCTCAGGCCCCTGACACTTATTGTATGGTCTCTTAACGTGCTAGTGACACCCCTGCTTTTCATTGGGGGGATGTTGCATCATCTGCCAAGTCTTCTGCTTTCGTAGTGAGTGATTTTCGTGTGCAAGTTCGGTACTAGTCCCTCTAGGATTTTCCAGGTGTATATAATCATGTATCTCTCCCGCCTGCGTTCCAGGGAATACAGGTTCAGGAACCTCGAGCGCTCCCAGTAATTGAGGTGTTTTATCTCCGTTATGCGCGCCGTGAAGGTTCTCTGTACATTTTCTAGGCCAGCAATTTCACCTGCCTTGAAAGGTGCTGTTAGTGTGCAGCAATATTCCAGCCTAGATAGAACAAGTGACCTGAAGAGTGTCATCATGGGCTTGGCATCCCTCGTTTTGAAGGTTCTCATTATCCATCCTGTCATTTTTCTAGCAGATGCGATCGATACAATGTTATGGTCCTTGAAGGTGAGATCCTCCGATATGATCACTCCCAGGTCTTTGACATTGGTGTTTCGCTCTATTTTGTGGAAGGAATTTGTTTTGTACTCTGATGAAGATTTAATTTCCTCGTGTTTACCATATCTGAGTAATTGAAATTTCTCATCGTTGAACTTCATATTGTTTTCTGCAGCCCACTGAAAGATTTGGTTGATGTCCGCCTGGAGCCTTGCAGTGTCTGCAATGGAAGACACTGTCATGCAGATTCGGGTGTCATCTGCAAAGGAAGACACGGTGCTGTGGCTGACATCCTTGTCTATGTCAGATATGAGAATGAGGAACAAGATGGGAGCGAGTACTGTGCCTTGTGGAACAGAGCATTTCACCGTGCCTGCCTCGGACTTTACTCTGTTGACTACTACTCTCTGTGTTCTGTTAGTGAGGAAATTATAGATCCATCGACCGACTTTTCCTGTTATTCCTTTAGCACGCATTTTGTGCGCTATTACGCCATGGTCACACTTGTCCAAGGCTTTTGCAAAGTCTGTATATATTACATCTGCATTCTTTTTGTCTTCTAGTGCATCTAGGACCTTGTCGTAGTGATCCAATAGTTGAGACAGACAGGAGCGACCTGTTCTAAACCTATGTTGCCCTGAGTTGTGTAACTGATGGGTTTCTAGATGGGTGGTGATCGTGCTTCTTAGGACTCTTTCAAAGATTTTTATGATATGGGATGTTAGTGCTATCGGTCTGTAGTTCTTTGCTGTTGCTTTACTGCCCCCTTTGTGGAGTGGGGCTATGTCTGTTGTTTTTAGTAACTGTGGGACGACCCCCGTGTCCATGCTCCCTCTCCATAGGATGGTAAAGGCTCGTGATAGGGGCTTCTTGCAGTTCTTGATGAACACAGAGTTCCATGAGTCTGGCCCTGGGGCAGAGTGCATGGGCATGTCATTTATCGCCTGTTCGAAGTCATTTGGCATCAGGATAACATCAGATAGGCTTGTGTTAACCAAATTCTGTGGCTCTCTCGTAAAAAATTCATTTTGATCTTCGACTCTCAGTCTGGTTAGTGGCTTGCTAAAAACCAAGTCATATTGGGACTTGAGTAGCTCACTCATTTCCTTCTTATGAGGAAAATTGATTCGGTTTTCGATATCGGTATTCGATGAGCTCTCAGGAAAGGATTAATATCGAATACTGGGGGTCCACTGTGTGTGTGTGTGTGTGTGTGTGTGTGTGTGTGTGTGTGTGTGTGTGTGTGTGTACAGCAGAGCCCCGCTTTACGGCGTTTCGCTTTACGGCGTTCCGCTAATACGGACATTTCAAATTATGACCAAAACTCGCTATACAGCTCCCCCCCCCTGTCTTTCTAATACGGTCACAGCGGCCCACCGAGTTTGTTTACATTCTCCCTGAGCACATCTCCTTATTATGTCTGGAAACTTTCCAAAATTTCAAGTGTTTTAAAGTTATTGTATATTTTATATGTATTGTACTTGATAACTAAACTTGTGTACACCTGTACCTAAATAAACTTACACACTGTACTGGCATGTAGGTACACATTAAAATCACTAAGAGTCTCTCTACTCTTGATGCAATAATAATAATAATAATAATAATAATAATAATAATAATAATAATAATAATAATAATAATAATAATAATCTCTTGGGCGCATTAATGTCGCATATTACGTTAATATAGACATTTCCCTTAATCTATGATATTATTTTCAAAATTATATAAGAAACACATTATGTAACACACAAACATGATACATGCACCCACAGTATAAAAATTTATACAAATATATATGAGAAGTTTACTAAACGGTTTGTAGAAGTGTCGGAAGAATTACGTTTTCTCTAGCCCGTCACCTGTTACTAGGGATAACTGTAGAAAAATATTCCTTTCGTATGCCTTCACTTTATAGCTATAATTCTGTACTAACTTGTACACAGTGTAAGAGTATTTGTTTCGTGATTTAATTATTATAATAATAAAAATATTATAAGGTAAAAGTTTCACAAACTCTTACAAATGTACATGAATGAACTAAAACTGGACACGTATTAATACCGTCTATTTCGCCTGACCGAGTGATCGTCCACAACCTGTTCAGTTTGTTTGTTTACGCTGTCTGAGCTCGGTGTATCATTAAATGTTGTATATTACGTTAATATACACATTTTCATTAATCCATCCGTGATATTTTTTTCAAAATTATATAATAAACACGATACATAACATAAATACATAACAACATATGTGTAGAGAACCTAGGATAACCCAAAAAAGTCAGAGTGACTTACTTCCATTGCCTTCACTCAGAGCATCATTTCTTCTCAAGATGATGTTACATGAGAATGGGAGTGTTCTTCTTTATTTATTCTACCGTACCAATGTAGAGACAACCTGTACACAATGTAACTTGTACACAAACCAGACGTGTACACTGTTTACAAAACTCACCTTCGCCTGGTTTGTTTACATAACTCTGTGCCTGTCCTCTCTCATGCACTCATTCTTTCTCTCTGGTATGGTAGCCTGGCTGACTACCATACATACCACACTTGATTTTTTACAATAAATACTACTCATCTCACCCTATATTTTAAGGTAAGTAATGAGTGAACTGTATATACATTTTATCGCTCTGGGATGCTTAAATATCATAGAATAGTATGTGTGGGTGGGTTGGCCTGGTATGGTAGCCTGGCTGACTACCATACATACCACACTTGATTTTTTACAATAAATACTACTCATCTCACCCTATATTTTAAGGTAAGTAATGAGTGAACTGTATATACATTTTATCGCTCTGGGATGCTTAAATATCATAGAATAGTATGTGTGGGTGGGTTGGCCTGGTATGGTAGCCTGGCTGACTACCATACATACCACACTTGATTTCTTACAATAAACACTACTTGTCTCACCCTAGATTAAAACTATAAATATTTTAAGGTAAGTAATGAGTGCACTATGTGTGTATTGTACTTTTTTATTGTTTTTTGATGCCTGGTTCTATTGCTAACATAATATATGTTAGTGTAAACTTGTTATCTAGTGTTTGTATGCATTTGTAAGTGGAAAAAAAGGGTGTTCCACTTTATGGCGGTAGCCTGGAACCTAACCCGCCGTATAAGTGGGGCCCTCCTGTATGTGTATGTATGTATGTATGTATGTGTGTGTATATATATATATATATATATATATATATATATTTTTTTTTTTATTATCACACCGGCCGATTCCCACCAAGGCAGGGTGGCCCGAAAAAGAAAATATATATATATATATATATATAAATATATATATATATGTCATGTCTGAGGGCAATGTGTGGTGTGAATATAATGCAGAGAATTCGTAGTTTGGAAGTTAGGAGGAGGTGCGGGATTACCAAAACTGTTGTCCAGAGGGCTGAGGAAGGGTTGTTGAGGTGGTTCGGACATGTAGAGAGAATGGAGCGAAACAGAATGACTTCAAGAGTGTATCAGTCTGTAGTGGAAGGAAGGCGGGGTAGGGGTCGGCCTAGGAAGGGTTGGAGGGAGGGGGTAAAGGAGGTTTTGTGTGCGAGGGGCTTGGACTTCCAGCAGGCATGCATGAGCGTGTTTGATAGGAGTGAATGGAGACAAATGGTTTTTAATACTTGACGTGCTGTTGGAGTGTGAGCAAAGTAACATTTATGAAGGGATTCAGGGAAACCGGCAGGCCGGACTTGAGTCCTGGAGATGGGAAGTACAGTGCCTGCACTCTGAAGGAGGGGTGTTAATGTTGCAGTTTAAAAACTGTAGTGTAAAGCACCCTTCTGGCAAGACAGTGATGGAGTGAATGATGGTGAAAGTTTTTCTTTTTCGGGCCACCCTGCCTTGGTGGGAATCGGCCGGTGTGATAATAAAAAATAATAAAAAAATAATATGGTGGGAGTCGGCCGGTGTGATAATAAAATAAAAAATAATATATATATATATATATATATATATATATATATATATATATATATATATATATATGTATATATATATATATATATATATATATATATATATATATATATATATATATATATGCGTGTTTGATAGGAGTGAATGGAGACAAATGGTTTTTAATACTTGACGTGCTGTTGGAGTGTGAGCAAAGTAACATTTATGAAGGGATTCAGGGAAACCGGCAGGCCGGACTTGAGTCCTGGAGATGGGAAGTACAGTGCCTGCACTCTGAAGGAGGGGTGTTAATGTTGCAGTTTAAAAACTGTAGTGTAAAGCACCCTTCTGGCAAGACAGTGATGGAGTGAATGATGGTGAAAGTTTTTCTTTTTCGGGCCACCCTGCCTTGGTGGGAATCGGCCAGTGTGATAATAAAAAAAATAAAAATATATATATATATATATATATATATATATATATATATATATATATATATATATATATATATATATATACATACATACATGTATATATACAGTGGTCCCTCAATAATAGTCCATAACCTGTTCCTGGAAGTGGGACTATTATCAAAATGGACGATTTACAAATCAATTTTCCCCATAAGAAATAATGTAAATTCAATTAATCCGTTCCTGACACCCAGAAGTATTAAAACAAAAATTTTTTTTACATGAAATATAGATGTAGTACATAAACAATACAGTGGCACATGATGAATTAAACATTAACAGAATAACACTTACCTTTATTGGTGACTCTTCTTTGTGTATGGAAGACTGGAGAATGAGACTGATTGGATGAATTACTGTTTGGAAGGGGAATCCCCTTCCATCAACACCTTGGGTACCAATTGGGTGGCCCGGTGGCCTGGTGGCTAAAGCTCCCGCTTCACACACGGAGGGCCCGGGTTCGATTCCCGGCGGGTGGAAACATTTCGACACGTTTCCTTACACCTGTTGTCCTGTTCACCTAGCAGCAAATAGGTACCTGGGTGTTAGTCGACTGGTGTGGGTCGCATCCTGGGGGACAAGATTAAGGACCCCAATGGAAATAAGTTAGACAGTCCTCGATGACGCACTGACTTTCTTGGGTTATCCTGGGTGGCTAACCCTTTGGGGTTAAAAATCCGAACGAAATCTTATCTTATCTCTTGCTTTTCTGGGGTTACTTCTCTTCTCTGTTTCTTAATGCCACTAGGACCACCTTGAGAGTCACTGGAGCCCTGTCTCGCAAAAAAACTGTCAAAAGAGCTCTGTTTCTGGCATCTCTTTAAAACTTCCCTAAAATGGGCCAAGACTCTGTCACTGTACAAGTTGCCGAAATGGCTTGCAACATCCTTCTCTGGGTGATGTTTCTCCATAAATCTTTCCATCCTACCCCACATTTCAAAAATCTCCTTAATTTCTGAAGAAGGCACCTTCCTCCATCTCTCTTCCTCCTCCTCTGCAGCAAGATTCAGAGCTGCCATCTGTTGCTGTTCCTGCTGAAGCTCTTGCAGCTCCTCAGTGGTTAGCTCTTTGTTGTGGTCCTCCACCAACTCTTCCACATCCTCCAAACTCACATCCAACCCCATGGAAGTCCCTAGTGCCACAATGGATTTAACAACTGACATAGGCTCATCAGGGTCAGCCCCAAACCCTTCAAAATCCCTCTTGTGGACACAATCTGGCCACAATTTTCTCCAAGCAGAGTTCAAAGTCCTGGTAGTCACTCCCTCCCAAGCCTTACCTATAAGGCTTACGCAATGGAGAATACTGAAATGTTCTTTCCAAAAATCTCGTAGGGTCAAGTGAGTGTCTGAGGTCACATTCAAGCACCTTTCAAACACTGCTTTGGTGTAGAGTTTTTTAAAGTTGCAATGACCTGCTGGTCCATGGGCTAGAGGAGAGGAGTGGTATTCGGGGGCAAGAACTTTACTGAGATGAACCCAAACTCCTTCAGAATCAGGTCATCCAAGTTTGGAGGATGAGCAGGTGCATTGTCCATTACTAGCAGGCACTTGAGATCCAATTTCTTTTCCAGGAGGTAATTCTTCACACTAGGGCCAAACACTTCAATGAACCACTCTACAAAAATTTCCCTCGTGACTCATGTCTTACTATTAGATTTCCAAAACACACACAATTTACTCTTCATAACATTGTTTTTCCTGAACACTCTGGGATTTTCAGAATGGTACACTAGTAATGGCTTCACTTTGAAATCCCCACTAGCATTAGCACAGAACATTAGCGTCAGCCTGTCTTTCATAGGCTTGTGTCCTGGCATTGCCTTTTCCTCTTGTGTAATGAAGGTCCTCTTTGGCATTTTCTTCCAAAAGAGGCCTGTTTCGTCACAATTGAACACTTGTTCAGGTTTCAGTCCTTCAGCCTCTATGTACTCCTGGAATTCATGCACATATTTTTCAGTCGCCTTGTGGTCCGAACTGGCAGCCTCACCATGCCTTACCACACTGTGTATGCCAGTACGCTTCTTAAATCTCTCAAACCAGCCATTGCTGGCCTTAAATTCACTCACATCATCACTAGTTGCAGGCAATTTCTTTACCAAATCGTCATGCAACTGCCTAGCCTTTTCACAAATAAGCGACGTCATAAGACTGTCTCCTGCTAATTGTTTCTCATTTATCCACACCAATAATAACTTCTCAACATCTTCAAGTACTGGTGATCTCATTTTTGTCAGCATATTTACCCCCTTTGCAACAACAGTGTCCTTGATTTCCTTTTTCTTGGCTATGATGGAAGATATGGTTGTACGAGATTTGTTATACATCCTGGCCAGTTCGCCCACACGTATGCCACTATCATATTGTTCAATGATGTTTTTCTTAAATTCAATCATATTTCTCACCTTCTTTACCAAAGGCTTGGCACCAGGAGCTTTCTTTGGAGCCATGGTAGCTTATTTAGCACATAAATAACTTGCAAGCACTAAAATAAATGAAATATTATGAAATATTTTGCTGGAGCACGTGAAGGGACCATGGCACACTAGCTGGGAAGGAAAGGCCAAGGCGGCTTGAGGCCGCTCAGACCGTGAGTACGCGTCCGGGACAAAGGACTATTAGCGAGTTACCGGACCATTTCCGAGCCCATATTTTGACGAAAAAACAGGACTATTTCCGAAATGGATGACTTTCAGGCCGGACGATTATTGAGGGACCACTGTATATATGTATGTATATATATATATATATATATATATATATATATATATATATATATATATATATTATAAATATATATATGTTAAAAGCAGGTGGGGATATAGTTTTGGAGTGGTTGGTGCAATTATTTAATAAATGTATGGAAGAGGGTAAGGTACCTAGGGATTGGCAGAGAGCATGCATAGTTCCTTTGTATAAAGGCAAAGGGGATAAAAGAGAGTGCAAAAATTATAGGGGGATAAGTCTGTTGAGTGTACCTGGTAAAGTGTATGGTAGAGTTATAATTGAAAGAATTAAGAGTAAGACGGAGAATAGGATAGCAGATGAACAAGGAGGCTTTAGGAAAGGTAGGGGGTGTGTGGACCAGGTGTTTACAGTGAAACATATAAGTGAACAGTATTTAGATAAGGCTAAAGAGGTCTTTGTGGCATTTATGGATTTGGAAAAGGCGTATGACAGGGTGGATAGGGGGGCAATGTGGCAGATGTTGCAAGTGTATGGTGTAGGAGGTAGGTTACTGAAAGCAGTGAAGAGTTTTTACGAGGATAGTGAGGCTCAAGTTAGAGTATGTAGGAAAGAGGGAAATTTTTTCCCAGTAAAAGTAGGCCTTAGACAAGGATGTGTGATGTCACCGTGGTTGTTTAATATATTTATAGATGGGGTTGTAAGAGAAGTAAATGCGAGGGTCTTGGCAAGAGGCGTGGAGTTAAAAGATAAAGAATCACACACAAAGTGGGAGTTGTCACAGCTGCTCTTTGCTGATGACACTGTGCTCTTGGGAGATTCTGAAGAGAAGTTGCAGAGATTGGTGGATGAATTTGGTAGGGTGTGCAAAAGAAGAAAATTAAAGGTGAATACAGGAAAGAGTAAGGTTATGAGGATAACAAAAAGATTAGGTGATGAAAGATTGAATATCAGATTGGAGGGAGAGAGTATGGAGGAGGTGAACGTATTCAGATATTTGGGAGTGGACGTGTCAGCGGATGGGTCTATGAAAGATGAGGTGAATCATAGAATTGATGAGGGAAAAAGAGTGAGTGGTGCACTTAGGAGTCTGTGGAGACAAAGAACTTTGTCCTTGGAGGCAAAGAGGGGAATGTATGAGAGTATAGTTTTACCAACGCTCTTATATGGGTGTGAAGCGTGGGTGATGAATGTTGCAGCGAGGAGAAGGCTGGAGGCAGTGGAGATGTCATGTCTGAGGGCAATGTGTGGTGTGAATATAATGCAGAGAATTCGTAGTTTGGAAGTTAGGAGGAGGTGCGGGATTACCAAAACTGTTGTCCAGAGGGCTGAGGAAGGGTTGTTGAGGTGGTTCGGACATGTAGAGAGAATGGAGCGAAACAGAATGACTTCAAGAGTGTATCAGTCTGTAGTGGAAGGAAGGCGGGGTAGGGGTCGGCCTAGGAAGGGTTGGAGGGAGGGGGTAAAGGAGGTTTTGTGTGCGAGGGGCTTGGACTTCCAGCAGGCATGCGTGAGCGTGTTTGATAGGAGTGAATGGAGACAAATGGTTTTTAATACTTGACGTGCTGTTGGAGTGTGAGCAAAGTAACATTTATGAAGGGATTCAGGGAAACCGGCAGGCCGGACTTGAGTCCTGGAGATGGGAAGTACAGTGCCTGCACTCTGAAGGAGGGGTGTTAATGTTGCAGTTTAAAAACTGTAGTGTAAAGCACCCTTCTGGCAAGACAGTGATGGAGTGAATGATGGTGAAAGTTTTTCTTTTTCGGGCCACCCTGCCTTGGTGGGAATCGGCCGGTGTGATAATAAAAAAATAAAATATATATATATATATATATGTATACATATATATATATATATATATATATATATATTTATATATATATATATATATATATATATATATATATATATATATATATATATATATATAGGTAGTAGGTTGGTAGACAGCAACCGCCCAGGGAGGTACTACCGTCCTGCCAAGTGAGTGTAAAACGTAAGCCTGTAATTGTTTTACACGATGGTAGGATTCCTGGTGTTTTTTCTGTCTCATAAACATGCAAGGTTTCAGGTACGTCTTGCTACTTCTGCTTACACTTAGGTCACACTACACATACATGTACAAGCATATGTATACACACCCCTCTGGGTTTTCTTCTATTTTCTTACTAGCTCTTGTTCTTGTTTATTTCCTCTTATCTCCATGGGGAAGTGGAACAGAATTCTTCCTCCGTAAGCTATGCGTGTTGTAAGAGGCGACTAAAATGCCAGGAGCAAGGGGCTAGTAACCCCTTCTCCTGTATATATTACTAAATATGAAAGGAGAAACTTTTGTTTTTCCTTTTGGGCCACCCCACCTCGGTGGGATACGGCTGGTGTGTTGAAAGAAAGAAAGAAATATATATATATATATTTTTTTATTATTTTTTTTTATTATCACACCGGCCGATTCCCACCAAGGCAGGGTGGCCCGAAAAAGAAAAACTTTCACCATCATTCACTCCATCACTGTCTTGCCAGAAGGGTGCTTTACACTACAGTTTTTAAACTGCAACATTAACACCCCTCCTTCAGAGTGCAGGCACTGTACTTCCCATCTCCAGGACTCAAGTCCGGCCTGCCGGTTTCCCTGAATCCCTTCATAAATGTTACTTTGCTCACACTCCAACAGCACGTCAAGTATTAAAAACCATTTGTCTCCATTCACTCCTATCAAACACGCTCACGCATGCCTGCTGGAAGTCCAAGCCCCTCGCACACAAAACCTCCTTTACCCCCTCCCTCCAACCCTTCCTAGGCCGACCCCTACCCCGCCTTCCTTCCACTACAGACTGATACACTCTTGAAGTCATTCTGTTTCGCTCCATTCTCTCTACATGTCCGAACCACCTCAACAACCCTTCCTCAGCCCTCTGGACAACAGTTTTGGTAATCCCGCACCTCCTCCTAACTTCCAAACTACGAATTCTCTGCATTATATTCACACCACACATTGCCCTCAGACATGACATCTCCACTGCCTCCAGCCTTCTCCTCGCTGCAACATTCATCACCCACGCTTCACACCCATATAAGAGCGTTGGTAAAACTATACTCTCATACATTCCCCTCTTTGCCTCCAAGGACAAAGTTCTTTGTCTCCACAGACTCCTAAGTGCACCACTCACTCTTTTTCCCTCATCAATTCTATGATTCACCTCATCTTTCATAGACCCATCCGCTGACACGTCCACTCCCAAATATCTGAATACGTTCACCTCCTCCATACTCTCTCCCTCCAATCTGATATTCAATCTTTCATCACCTAATCTTTTTGTTATCCTCATAACCTTACTCTTTCCTGTATTCACCTTTAATTTTCTTCTTTCGCACACCCTACCAAATTCATCCACCAATCTCTGCAACTTCTCTTCAGAATCTCCCAAGAGCACAGTGTCATCAGCAAAGAGCAGCTGTGACAACTCCCACTTTGTGTGTGATTCTTTATCTTTTAACTCCACGCCTCTTGCCAAGACCCTCGCATTTACTTCTCTTACAACCCCATCTATAAATATATTAAACAACCACGGTGACATCACACATCCTTGTCTAAGGCCTACTTTTACTGGGAAAAAATTTCCCTCTTTCCTACATACTCTAACTTGAGCCTCACTATCCTCGTAAAAACTCTTCACTGCTTTCAGTAACCTACCTCCTACACCATACACTTGCAACATCTGCCACATTGCCCCCCTATCCACTCTGTCATACGCCTTTTCCAAATCCATAAATGCCACAAAGACCTCTTTAGCCTTATCTAAATACTGTTCACTTATATGTTTCACTGTAAACACCTGGTCCACACACCCCCTACCTTTCCTAAAGCCTCCTTGTTCATCTGCTATCCTATTCTCCGTCTTACTCTTAATTCTTTCAATTATAACTCTACCATACACTTTACCAGGTACACTCAACAGACTTATCCCCCTATAATTTTTGCACTCTCTTTTATCCCCTTTGCCTTTATACAAAGGAACTATGCATGCTCTCTGCCAATCCCTAGGTACCTTACCCTCTTCCATACATTTATTAAATAATTGCACCAACCACTCCAAAACTATATCCCCACCTGCTTTTAACATTTCTATCTTTATCCCATCAATCCCGGCTGCCTTACCCCCTTTCATTTTACCTACTGCCTCACGAACTTCCCCCACACTCACAACTGGCTCTTCCTCACTCCTACAAGATGTTATTCCTCCTTGCCCTATACACGAAATCACAGCTTCCCTATCTTCATCAACATTTAACAATTCCTCAAAATATTCCTTCCATCTTCCCAATACCTCTAACTCTCCATTTAATAACTCTCCTCTCCTATTTTTAACTGACAAATCCATTTGTTCTCTATATATATATATATATATATATATATATATATAATATATATATATAGATATATATATAATATATATATATATATATATATATATATATAATACATACATATATATATACGGGGAAGTGGAAAAGAATCTTTCCTCCCTAAGCCATGCGTGTCGTATGAGGCGACTAAAATGCCGGGAGCAATGGGTTAGTAACCCCTTCTCCTGTATACATTTACTAAAAAAGAGAAGAAAAACTTTATAAAACTGGGATGCTTAAATGTGCATGGATGTAGTGCGGATGACAAGAAACAGATGATTGCTGATGTTATGAATGAAAAGAAGTTGGATGTCCTGGCTCTAAGCGAAACAAAACTGAAGGGGGTAGGAGAGTTTCAGTGGGGGGAAATAAATGGGATTAAATCTGGAGTATCTGAGAGAGTTAGAGCAAAGGAAGGGGTAGCAGTAATGTTAAATGATCAGTTATGGAAGGAGAAAAGAGAATACGAATGTGTAAATTCAAGAATTATGTGGATTAAAGTAAAGGTTGGATGCGAGAAGTGGGTCATAATAAGCGTGTATGCACCTGGAGAAGAGAGGAATGCAGAGGAGAGAGAGAGATTTTGGGAGATGTTAAGTGAATGTATAGGAGCCTTTGAACCAAGTGAGAGAGTAATTGTGGTAGGGGACCTGAATGCTAAAGTAGGAGAAACTTTTAGAGAGGGTGTGGTAGGTAAGTTTGGGGTGCCAGGTGTAAATGATAATGGGAGACCTTTGATTGAACTTTGTATAGAAAGGGGTTTAGTTATAGGTAATACATATTTTAAGAAAAAGAGGATAAATAAGTATACACGATATGATGTAGGGTGAAATGACAGTAGTTTGTTGGATTATGTATTGGTAGATAAAAGACTGTTGAGTAGACTTCAGGATGTACATGTTTATAGAGGGGCCACAGATATATCAGATCACTTTCTGGTTGTAGCTACACTGAGAGTAAAAGGTAGATGGGATACAAGGAGAATAGAAGCATCAGGGAAGAGAGAGGTGAAGGTTTATAAACTAAAAGAGGAGGCAGTTAGGGTAAGATATAAACAGCTATTGGAGGATAGATGGGCTAATGAGAGCATAGGCAATGGGGTCGAAGAGGTATGGGGAAGGTTTAAAAATGTAGTGTTAGAGTGTTCAGCAGAAGTTTGTGGTTACAGGAAAGTGGGTGCAGGAGGGAAGAGGAGCGATTGGTGGAATGATGATGTAAAGAGAGTAGTAAGGGAGAAAAAGTTAGCATATGAGAAGTTTTTACAAAGTAGAAGTGATGCAAGGAGGGAAGAGTATATGGAGAAAAAGAGAGAGGTTAAGAGAGTGGTGAAGCAATGTAAAAAGAGAGCAAATGAGAGAGTGGGTGAGATGTTATCAACAAATTTTGTTGAAAATAAGAAAAAGTTTTGGAGTGAGATTAACAAGTTAAGAAAGCCTAGAGAACAAATGGATTTGTCAGTTAAAAATAGGAGAGGAGAGTTATTAAATGGAGAGTTAGAGGTATTGGGAAGATGGAGAGAATATTTTGAGGAATTGTTAAATGTTGATGAAGATAGGGAAGCTGTGATTTCGTGTATAGGGCAAGGAGGAATAACATCTTGTAGGAGTGAGGAAGAGCCAGTTGTGAGTGTGGGGAAAGTTCGTGAGGCAGTAGGTAAAATGAAAGGGGGTAAGGCAGCCGGGATTGATGGGATAAAGATAGAAATGTTAAAAGCAGGTGGGGATATAGTTTTGGAGTGGTTGGTGCAATTATTTAATAAATGTATGGAAGAGGGTAAGGTACCTAGTGATTGGCAGAGAGCATGCATAGTTCCTTTGTATAAAGGCAAAGGGGATAAAAGAGAGTGCAAAAATTATAGGGGGATAAGTCTGTTGAGTGTACCTGGTAAAGTGTATGGTAGAGTTATAATTGAAAGAATTAAGAGTAAGACGGAGAATAGGATAGCAGATGAACAAGGAGGCTTTAGGAAAGGTAGGGGGTGTGTGGACCAGGTGTTTACAGTGAAACATATAAGTGAACAGTATTTAGATAAGGCTAAAGAGGTCTTTGTGGCATTTATGAATTTGGAAAAGGCATATGACAGGGTGGATAGGGGGGCAATGTGGCAGATGTTACAAGTGTATGGTGTAGGAGGTAGGTTACTGAAAGCAGTGAAGAGTTTTTACGAGGATAGTGAGGCTCAAGTTAGAGTATGTAGGAAAGAGGGAAATTTTTTCCCAGTAAAAGTAGGCCTTAAACAAGGATGTGTGATGTCACCGTGGTTATTTAATATACAGTGGACCCCCGGTTAACGAACCTTTTTCATTCCAGTAGTATGTTCAGGTGCCAGTACTGACCGAATTTTTTCCCATAAGGAATATTGTGAAGTAGATTAGTCCATTTCAGACCCCCAAACATACACGTACAAACTCACTTACATAAATACACTTACATAATTGGTCGCATTTGGAG
This sequence comes from Cherax quadricarinatus, assembly GCF_038502225.1. NCBI lineage: Eukaryota > Metazoa > Arthropoda > Malacostraca > Decapoda > Parastacidae > Cherax > Cherax quadricarinatus. Next base: position 15,165,611 of record NC_091317.1, read on the forward strand.
GTGATCGTTAAGCGGGGGTCCACTGTATTTATAGATGGGGTGGTAAGAGAAGTAAATGCGAGGGTCTTGACAAGAGGCGTGGAGTTAAAAGATAAAGAATCACACACAAAGTGGGAGTTGTCACAGCTGCTCTTTGCTGATGACACTGTGCTCTTGGGAGATTCTGAAGAGAAGTTGCAGAGATTGGTGGATGAATTTGGTAGGGTGTGCAAAAGAAGAAAATTAAAGGTGAATACAGGAAAGAGTAAGGTTATGAGGATAACAAAAAGATTAGGTGATGAAAGATTGAATATCAGATTGGAGGGAGAGAGTATGGAGGAGGTGAACGTATTCAGATACTTGGGAGTGGATGTGTCAGCGGATGGGTCTATGAAAGATGAGGTGAATCATAGAATTGATGAGGGAAAAAGAGTGAGTGGTGCACTTAGGAGTCTGTGGAGACAAAGAACTTTGTCCTTGGAGGCAAAGAGGGGAATGTATGAGAGTATAGTTTTACCAACGCTCTTATATGGGTGTGAAGCGTGGGTGATGAATGTTGCAGCGAGGAGAAGGCTGGAGGCAGTGGAGATGTCATGTCTGAGGGCAATGTGTGGTGTGAATATAATGCAGAGAATTCGTAGTTTGGAAGTTAGGAGGAGGTGCGGGATTACCAAAACTGTTGTCCAGAGGGCTGAGGAAGGGTTGTTGAGGTGGTTCGGACATGTAGAGAGAATGGAGCGAAACAGAATGACTTCAAGAGTGTATCAGTCTGTAGTGGAAGGAAGGCGGGGTAGGGGTCGGCCTAGGAAGGGTTGGAGGGAGGGGGTAAAGGAGGTTTTGTGTGCGAGGGGCTTGGACTTCCAGCAGGCATGCGTGAGCATGTTTGATAGGAGTGAATGGAGACAAATGGTTTTTAATACTTGACGTGCTGTTGGAGTGTGAGCAAAGTAACATTTATGAAGGGATTCAGGGAAACCGGCAGGCCGGACTTGAGTCCTGGAGATGGGAAGTACAGTGCCTGCACTCTGAAGGAGGGGTGTTAATGTTGCAGTTTAAAAACTGTAGTGTAAAGCACCCTTCTGGCAAGACAGTGATGGAGTGAATGATGGTGAAAGTTTTTCTTTTTCGGGCCACCCTGCCTTGGTGGGAATCGGCCGGTGTGATAATAAAATAAAAATAAATATATGTATATGTATATATATGTATATGTATATATATATATATATGTATATGTATATATATATATATATATATATATATATATATATATATATATATATATATATATATATATATTTTTTTTTTTTTTTTTTTTTTTTTTTTTCAACAAGTCGGCCGTCTCCCACCGAGGCAGGGTGACCCAAAAAAAAAAGAAAGAAAATCCCCAAAAAGAAAACACTTTCATCATCATTCAACACTTTCACCACACTCACACACTATCACTGCTTTTGCAGAGGTGCTCAGAATACAACAGTCTAGAAGCATATACGTACAGAGATACACAACATATCCCTCCAAACCGCCAATATCCCAAACCCCTCCTTTAAAGTGCAGGCATTGTACTTCCCATTTCCAGGACTCAAGTCCGACTATATGAAAATAACCGGTTTCCCTGAATCCCTTCACTAAATATTACCCTGCTCACACTCCAACAGATCGTCAGGTCCCAAGGATCATTCGTCGCCATGACGATCTGTTGGAGTGTGAGCAGGGTAATATTTAGTGAAGGGATTCAGGGAAACCGGTTATTTTCATATAGTCGGACTTGAGTCCTGGAAATGGGAAGTACAATGCCTGCACTTTAAAGGAGGGGTTTGGGATATTGGCGGTTTGGAGGGATATGTTGTGTATCTCTGTACGTATATGCTTCTAGACTGTTGTATTCTGAGCACCTCTGCAAAAGCAGTGATAGTGTGTGAGTGTGGTGAAAGTGTTGAATGATGCCACATATAAACTAAATAATGTAGATCTTAATACTACTGATTGCGAAAAGGATTTAGGAGTTCTGGTTAGCAATAATCTAAAACCAAGACAACAGTGCATTAGTGTTCGCAATAAAGCTAACAGAATTCTTGCTTCATATCTAGAAGTATAAATAATAGAAGTCCTCAGGTTGTTCTTCAACTCTTTATATCCTTGGTTAGGCCTCATTTAGACTATGCTGCTCAGTTCTGGTCACCGTATTACAGAATGGATATAAATGCTCTGGAAAACGTACAGAGGAGGATGACAAAGATGATCTCATGTATCAGAAATCTTCCATATGAGGATAGACTGAGGGCCCTGAATCTACACTCTCTCGAAAGGCGTAGAATCAGGGGGGATATGATCGAGGTGTGTAAATGGACAACAGGAATAAATAAAGAGGATGTAAATAGCGTGCTGAAAATTTCCAGCCAAGACAGGGCTCACAGCGATGGTTTCAAGTTGGAAAAATTCAGATTCAGGAAGGATATAGGAAAGCACTGGTTTGGTAACGAGTCGTGGATGAGTGGAACAAACTCCTGAGTACAGTAATTCAGGCTAAAACATTGTGTAGTTTTAAAAATAGGTTAGATAAATACATGAGTGGGTGTGGGTGGGTGTGAGTTGGACCTGTCTAGCTTGTGCTCCTGGGTCTGGTGCCGTGCTCCATCCTTGAGTGGGGATGACCAGACTGGGTGGGTCATTGGGCTAATCCGGGGAGGGGACATGGACCTGCTCCGCATGGGTCAGTAGGCCTGTTGCAGTGTTCCTTCTTTCTTATGTTCTTATCATTCAACACTTTCACCTCACTCATACATAATCACTGTTTTTGCAGAGGTGCCCAGATACAACAGTTTAGAAGCATATATAAAGATATATAATATATCCCTCCAAACTGCCAATATCCCAAACCCCTCCTTTAAAGTGCAGGCATTGTACTTCCCATTTCCAGTACTCAAGTCTGGCTATATAAAAATAACCAGTTTCCCTGAATCCCCCCACTAAATATTACCCTGCTCACACTCCAACAGCTCGTCAGGTCCCAAAAACCATTCATCTTCATTCACTCCTATCTAACATGTTCATGCACGCTTGCTAGAGTCCAAGCCCCTCACCCACAAAACCTCCTTTACCCCCTCCCTCCAACCTTTTCGAGGACAATCCCTACCCCACCTTCCTTCCCCTACAGATTTATACTCTCTCCATGTCATTCTACATTGATCCAGTCTCTCTAAATGACTAAACCACCTCAACAACCCCTCTTCAGCCCTCTGACTAATACTTTTATTAACTCCACACCTTCTCCTAATTTCCACACTCCGAATTTTCTGCAAAATACTTACACCACACATTGCCCTTAGACAGGACATCTCCACTGCCTCCAACCACCTCCTCACTGCAGCATTTACAACCCAAGCTTCACACCCATATATTCCCTTCTTTGCCTCCATAGATAATGTTTTTTGTCTCCACATATACCTCAATGCACCACTCACCTTTTTTCCTTCGTCAGTTCTATAGTTAACCTCATCCTTCATAAACCCATCCGCTGACAAGTCAACTCCCAAATATCTGAAAACATCCACTGCTTCCATACTCCCTCTCTCCAATGTGATATCCAATTTTTCATCTAAATCATTTGATACCCTCACAACCTTACTCTTATCTATGTTCACTTTCACCTTTCTACCTTTACACGCCCTCCCAAACTCGTCCACAAAAAATTTTCTTTAGAATCTCCCATAAGCACAATATCATCAGCAAAAATAAGTGTCTCAACCCCCAATTTGTATTTGATTCCCCATAATTTAATCCCACCCCTCTTCCCAACACCCTAGCATTTACTTCTTTTACAAAACCATCTATAAATATATTAAACAACCATGGTGACATTACACATCCCTGTCTAAGACCTACTTTTACCGAGTAGTAGTCTCCCTCTCTTCTACACACCCTAACCCGAGTCTCACTATCCTCATAAAAACTCTTTACAGCATTTAGTAGCTTACTACCTATTCCATATACGTACTTGCAACATTTGACACATTGCTCCCCTATCCACTATCTTATGCCTTTTCTAAACCCATAAATGCAATGAAAACTTCCCTACCTTTATCTAAATACTGTTCACATATATGCTTCAATGTAAACACTTGATCTACACATCCCCTACCCATTAAAGCCTCGTTGCTCATCCGAAATCCTACTCTCGGTCTTACCTCTGATTCTTTCAATTATAACCCTACCGTACACTTTTCCTGGTATACTCAGTAACTTATTCCCCTATAATTTTTACAATCTCTTTGTCCCTGTTCCCTTTATAAAAAGGAACTATATAAGCTCTGCCAATTCCAAGGTACCTTCCCCTCTTTCATACATTTATTAAACAAAAATTCCAACCACTCCAACACTATATATCCCCCTGTTTTTAACATTTCTGTCATGATCCCGTCAGTTCCAGCTGCTTTACCCCCAGTCATTCTATGAAATGCTTCATGCATATCCCCCACACTCACATCCTGCTCTTCTTCACTCCTAAACGATATTGTACTTCCCTGACCAGTGCATGAAATTACCGCCTCCCTTACTTTATTGACATTTAAAAGTTCCTCAAAATATTCCTGCCATCTACCCAATACCTCCAGCTCCCCATCTACTAACTCCCCTACTCTGTTTTTAACTGACAAATCCATTTGTTCTCTAGGCTTTCTTAACTTGTTTATCTCACTCCAAATTTTTTTCTTATTTTCATCAAAATTTCTTGACAGTGCCTCTCCCACTTTATCATATGCTCTCCTTTTGCACTCTCTTCACCTTTCTTTTACTCTCCATATACTCTGCTCTTCTTATAACACTTCTGCTTTGTAAAAACCTCTCATAAGCTACCTTTACTTCACCCTTTACTTCATCATTCCACCAATCACTCCTCTTTCCTCCTGCACCCACCCTCCTATAGCCACAAACTTCTGCCCCACATTCTAATACTGCATTTTTAAAACTATTCCAACCCTCTTCAACCCCCCCACTACTCATACTTGCACTAGCCCACCTTTCTGCCAATAGTTGTTTATATCTCACCCTAACTTCCTCCTTCCTTAGTTTATACACTTTCACTTCTCTTACTTGTTGCCATTTTCCTTTTGTCTCATCTACCTCTTACTCTAACTGTAGCTACAACTAAATAATGAACCGATATATCAGTTGCCCCTCTATAAACATGTACATCCTGAAGCCTACCCATCAACCTTTTATCCACCAATACATAATCTAACGAACTACTTTCATTACATGGTATATCATGCCTTGTATACTCATTCACCCTCTTTTCATAAAATATGTATTACTTATTACTAAATCTCTTTCTACACATAGCTCAATTAAAGGCTCTGTATTTTCATTTACCCCTGGAACCCCAAATTTACCTACTACTCCCTCCACAACATTTTTACCCACTTTAGCAGTGAAATCCCCAACCACCAGTACTCTCACACTTGGTTCAAAACTCCCCACACACTCACTCAGCATTTCCCAAAATCTCTCTCTCTTCTCTACACTTCTCTCTTCTCCAGTGAATCAATGCTTACTATAACCCACTTTTTACACCCAACCCTTATTTTACTCCACATAATCCTTGAATATATACATTTGTATTCCCTCTTTTCCTGCTGTAACTTATCCTTCAACATTACTGCTACTCCTTCTTTAGCTGTAACTCTATTTGAAACCCATGACCTAATCCCATTTATTTCTCCCCACTCAAACTCTCCCACCCCCTTCAGCTTCATTTCACTTAAAGCCAGGACATCCAGCTTCTTATTCATGTCCACAATCATCTCTTTCCTATCATTCGCACAACATCCATGCACATTCAAACATCCCCCTTTGACGGTTTTCTTAATTTTCTTTTCGGTAGGCTATCCAGGAAAAGGGGTTACTAGGCCACTGTTTCCGGCATTTTAGCTGACTTTTACAACACTCACGGCTTACGGAGGAAAGATTCTTATTCCACTTCCCCATGGATATAAAAGGACAAGCAATAAGAACAGGAACTATTAAGATAAAATCAAAGAAAACTCAGATGAGTGTGTATACATAAACATGTACATATATGTGTAGTGTGACCTAAGTGTAAGTAGAAATAGCAAGACATACCTGAAATCTCTCTATATCTATCTCTTGACCAGCCTATGCTACTGGTAATGTGTCAGACTAATTTATGTTTTTTTTTTTTTTAACAAGTCGGCCATCTCCCACCGAGGCAGGGTGACCCAAAAAGAAGAAAAATACCCAAAAAGAAAATACTTTCATCATCATTCAACACTTTCACCTCACTCACACATAATCACTGTTTTTGGAGAGGTGCTCTGAATACAACAGTTTAGAAGCATATACAGTGGAACCTCTACTTGCAAGTTTGATGCGTTCCATGACCTTGCTCGCAACTGGATTTGCTTGTTTGCAGAGTCAATTGTTCTCATTTAAATTAACTGAAATGCAATTAATCCATTCCGGTGGAATTCTGCACTTCAATAATTTCGCTAATATCAACTTTACGGCTTATTTATCTATCTCACTTGATCTAATATGACATATAAACAATATAAATAACATAGAAACCTGATATATACTCTAAAATGAATAAAATATGTAATTCATGTAGTGGCATGGGCGGTGTCGGTGGTGGACGACAGTTTGTCTGGAGACCGGACAAAATAATTCTTGAATAATTTCGCTAATATCATCTATACGGCTTATTTATCTATCAGAGTATACTCTAGAATGAATAAAATATGTCATTATATATGTGGCAGCGGCCGACAAGTGTTTGGAGACGGGACAAAATACTCCTTGAAAATTTCGCTATCATCAACTCTACAGCTTATTTATCTATCACAGTTCATCTAATATGACATAACAAACAATATAAATAACATAGAACCCTGATATATACTCTAGAATGAATAAAATACATCATTATATGTGTGGCAGCAAACGAGAGTTTGTCTGGAGACAAGACAAAATACTCTTTGAATATTTCGCTATCAACTCTACGGCTTATTTATCTATCACAGTTCATCTAATATGAAATAATAAGCAATATAAATAACAAAGAAACCTAATATATACTCTAGAATGAATAAAATATGTCATTATGTAACAGGTGGAGGAGGCCACAACCGCTCCCTCTTTGTTGTGGTAAACACTGCCATCTAGTGACCGCCTTTTGAAGCCGTCTATTATAATTATTATGTAGTACATTATTATTATATATGTATTATTATTATACATATTATTATTATTCTTGTATTATACATGTATTATTATACTATTATTATTATACGTATTATTATTATTATACATATTATTATTATTACAATATAAATAATTTATTATTTTTATTCACAAAAAAATATAAGATTTACTGTTATGCCTCATTGCAATAATTGTATAAATAATGTCAACCCATTCATGACTACATATTGGAATGGACAGTTTACTCTTGAACATAGTCAAGCAAACGAGCATTTCTCCCTCATCGAGCTCAATTTCAAGGTACTTTTCGTCATGAAAGTAATCAAAATCATATCTATTTCTGTAATATATCTTCCATTCTATCAAATGAGACCAAAAAACAGGAATACAACCATAAAAAACCATACGAAAATACCACTAAGGGGTGGCTAATTGCTGAGAAATGAACTCCATTATTTATGCTCCGATTTCTTTCATTTTTGGTGTACTTTAAGAAGCATCTTTCCATCATACACTGCCCAAGTTTCAATAAGATAGTCCAACAAACAAATGAGATACAAATCCCGAGATCAAGAGCGAGAGCCCCTCATTAGTGTCAAGGAACTTCCCTTGAGGTCTGCTCGCTTATGGAAATTTTGTTCGCGTATGGAAGCAAAAAATCAACCCATCGACTGCACGTAATTGCAAAAACTCGCATGTGGATGCGCTCGCAAGTAGAGGTTCCACTGTACATATAAAGATACACAACATATCCCTCCAAACTGCCAATATCGCAAACCCCTCCTTTAAAGTGCAGGCATTGTACTTTCCATTTCCAGGACACAAGTCCGGCTATATAAAAATAACCGGTTTCCCTAAATAAAGGAAATTAAAATGCTACCCTTCAACATCTGGGAACACTTATCCTCTCTCTCTCTCACAGCCCATACATTTCCTATACATACAAATAAGGAGTACATATAGACTTGCAGAAGAGGGTCAAAGGCAAGTGAAAGCAAAAGAAGACAGTGTCAGAAAGAAGTAAGTAACTGTTGAGGAAAAGGTAAGCTGGAGAGAGTGAAGGATATAATGAGGAAGTCTAGGAGATATGGGAGGAAGTTTAATAGTGCATTCCTAGAGTTTGCAATGGAAGTTTGTGGGTACAAGAGGGTAGGTGTGGGTGGGAAGAGGAATGACTGGTGAAATGATGAGGTATAAAGGTGGTAAAGGAGAAATAAACATATGAAAGATCTTGGCAGTGTAAAATGATGGAAGACAGTATTTTTATTTTTATTATTATCACACTGGCCGATTCCCACCAGGGCAGGGTGGCCCGAAAAAGAAAAACTTTCACCATCATTCACTCCATCACTGTCTTGCCAGAAGGGTGCTTTACACTACAGTTTTTAAAATGCAACATTAACACCCCTCCTTCAGAGTGCAGGCACTGTACTTCCCATCTCCAGGACTCAAGTCCAGCCTGCCTGTTTCCCTGAGCCCCTTCATAAATGTTACTTTGCTCACACTCCAACAGCACATCAAGTATTAAAAACCATTTGTCTCCATTCACTCCTATCAAACACGCTCACGCATGCCTGCTGGAAGTCCAAGCCCTTTGCACACAAAACCTCCTTTACCCCCTCCCTCCAACTTTTCCTAGGCCGACCCCTACCCCGCCTTCCTTCCACTACAGACTGATACACTCTTGAAGTCATTCTGTTTCGCTCCATTCTCTCTACATGTCCGAACCACCTCAACAACCCTTCCTCAGCCCTCTGGACAACAGTTTTGGTAATCCCGCACCTCCTCCTAACTTCCAAACTACGAATTCTCTGCATTATATTCACACCACACATTGCCCTCAGACATGACATCTCCACTGCCTCCAGCCTTCTCCTCACTGCAACATTCATCACCCATGCTTCACACCCATATAAGACAGTATATGGAGAGGAAAAGAGAGGTTAAAAAAAGCAATGAGGTGTAAAAAGAGCCAATGAGAATGGGCAAGTCCTTAATTTTTAGCAGATTTTATTCAGAATGAGAAGTTGTTTTGAATCAGTAAGATGAGGAAACCTGGAAAGAAAATGGATTTAACAGTTAAAAAAAAAAAAAGAGGAGAGATGTAATATGGGTGGTGGAAGTACCAGAGAAGATGGCAGTTGAATATTAGTGATGAAGGGAAAGGCAGTGATTTCATGCACGAGGCAAGGAGGAATTGAACCATTAAGAGTGAGGAACTGAGGTGCATGTAGGAAATGAAACGGGGTAAAGCAGCTGGAATAGATGGGATAATGAAAGATGTTAAAAATAAGTAGGGATATATTTTTGGACTGGTGTGTGTGTTTGCTCAATATATGCATGAAAGAAGCTAGCATACTAAAGAATTGGCTGAGAGCATCTACCTACCTGGTGTGTGTTCCAGAGATAAATACCTCCAAGGCCAAGTTCCAGACAAGGCATCCCAGTTGATGGGCTAATCAACCAGGCTGGTGATGCTAGCCACAAACAGTCCAATATATGCACCACAACCCAGCTAATCAGGAACTGACTTGAGGAACTTATCCATTTCTCTTGAAGACTGCCAGGGGTATGTTGGTAATTCCCCTTATGTATGAAAAAAGAGTATTGAAAAGTCTTTGTCTCTTCACACTTCAACAAGTTATCTCTTAGTGTACTCATGGCACCCCTACTTTTCACTGAGGCAATTTGCACCATCTGTCAAACCTCTTGCTTTTATAGCTTCGGAGGCCAGTTCCTCTAGGGTTTTCCTGGTATATATTAGGTATTTTTCTTGCCCGAGTTCCAAAGAGAACAGGTCGAGGGACTTTAGATGGTCCCAGTAATTTATATGCTTCCCCAAATTTATGTTATATGTACAGATATTCCACCTCTTTGATGTAGTTACCATTCATATCCTTTACTTCTGGATTTTATCACATTTCCATTACTGGATTCGTTTCACTCAAGTAAACAATACCATAGAGTAAACTATATAAAAATTAAAATTCCTCTTCTCTCTCTCTCTCTAGAAAATATTAAAAATTTCTGACAGTTCCAGCTCCGATTAAAACTATCCACTGTCTAAGATAATAAGTAAATGGCCTACCAAGTCTTGTGGGGTGTAGCATAATGTGACTTGAGGGTTTTCTACAAGGATTTAAGAAATTTTATATTTAACTGGGTGGATTTTACCGTTAAAAGATTACACTTAAACTACTATTTTACACATGTGCAAGTTGCAGCTAGTAAGGGAAAAATTTGCACTTCAGGTTTAACATAATAGCTAGTATATCTTTGTAATATTATTGGACACCATCTAGCTATACTGTGGTATGTACCACCAGCCAGAAGTGATTAGAATAAACGTAAGATAACAAGTTACCTAATATACGTAACTAAAATAAACAATACAGATGTCACAGCTAGTTTATCATAAGTAACACTTAGGGATAATAGCAAAGACTATAATACTGTAACTTACTAAGCACTAATCAAGCTGGCACACAGCCCACAATAAACTAGCAAGACAAAAGAATACCAACCCAATATACAATTATACACAATACACATGCAAATTACAATCTTGGAATAACTTTCAATTCTAAAACAAATCAGAGAACATGCTGTACGAAAAGAAAATAACATTTTTCATAAATTTTCACTTGTATTTAGGACACAGAGCTTGAAAGATTTCTAAAATGAAGAGTGGACAACAAAAACTATTTTACTGCAGTCTTTAAAAAATTGTATGAACTTAACTATGCTCAACAAAATCTACAATATTTTACCTCGTGTCAATATTGTGTAGTCTAGTTGGGCCAGTTTGCTATATGTATATAATTTTCACATTGTCATAGTTACATTATCTAAATCAAGCTATTATTTAGTCTTCCCAAGTAATGTTAATGAGATGATTCCAGTCAATTATTTCAAAAAATTTAATGGCATGATAGCAAAAATGGCAATAGCTATCAAAATGGCAAGTAACCAATATGATTACTTTCATACACTCAATGAAAAAAAAACCATTTCTAACCTCCTTCAGTAAGCTTGGCCAAGAGCTGCTCGCCACTCTCTTTCCTTCCTCCTGAAGAATCTCCACCGGATGAAAATGCCTCGGAGAAGTTAAAATCCCCATTACCATCCCACCAACCTTTCTCTTGTGCAAGTTCCTTCATGCCTTCACTCATCTTGTCTATTTTGGTACCAATACTCAAAGCATTGCTAATGTTCCTATAACCACCTGCAAGAATTAAAAAGATTTGCTAGAAGTTACAAAACCCAACCAAATTTGACAGACTATGACATATTTCAGCACAATTATTTTGGCCAAACAAGATTTTTATCCTTTCCAGTTTTAATATGAAAACTTACTTTTTATTTGTTCAGCAGCCCAATGATTGCCAGCAGTTTCTAAGATCCAAGCTTCCTGATGGTCAGCAATAAGAAAACTGTTGTGATAAACTAAGCTAGGTTCCACATCCGAGCATGGACCACCCTGACTGTACGTCTCAAGAAGTGTAGTAATGACATCCACTGCCATCTGTGCTGTACTGCTGCGCTCCAAAGCCAATCTATAATCAATGACATACAGTAATAAATTATATTTTAATATTAAATTATGAAAAAATAAAAAAAATGAGAGCACTGCAATGCTTCTTAGTTTTAACACATCAGCATTTCCCCACAAAGGCTATGGAGTCCAAATAACACACTCACCATTGCTCACTCTCTGTTCCCTTTCTAGAATAGCTGTCATCACAAGCCAATGATGACCCACCACACTCCAATGTCCTAACCTGACTTTCATAATTTTGGATCTTTTCCACATCAAAACCTGACTCTTATAATTTAGGCACTGTACTTCATAATTTAGCACTGTACTGGCACTGTACTGCACTCTGAAGGAGGGGTGTTAATGTTGCAGTTTAAAAACTGTAGTGTAAAGCACCCTTCTGGCAAGACAGTGATGGAGTGAATGATGGTGAAAGTTTTTCTTTTTCGGGCCACCCTGCCTTGGTGGGAATCGGCCAGTGTGATAATAAAAAAAAAAAAAATACTGGCTCTCCTGAACCTCTTCATAAATACTATGTAACTATGGTCATGCCCTGAAGGTGCATTAAATCCCAAAATTTAGTCACCTTCACAATCTGATCCAACACATTAGCATGTGCCTTCTAGGCATTCATACCAATACCTATCAAAATCTCCTTCCAACCTTTATTTGGATATCCTCTAAACCTAGTTTTATTTAACTTAATCTTATACACCCTCTTAATGTTTCCCCAACCTCTCTACATAAAACCATTATAAATTCCTTTAGTTACATAACTGGACACCTATGAGGTTACAGTACTATGTTAGGTGTAGAGTATTTAAGTTCTGTTTTTGCTATTTTTTAAGATTATTCTGATTTAATGGATACTTGGATGATTCCCCATTAGTTTGTTACATCAAGGGGATTTTATTGTACAGTAGAACCCCTGTATCTGTGGGGGATACATTCCAAGGCCCTACCACAGATACCAAAACTGCGGATAGTAGTGAACTATATATAAGTCCTATACATACCCATTATAAAGTTTAACTGATAAATTATGCACAATAAGTGGAGTATTATCACTTTTTCACTGATGGGAAGCATTTCATGGCTTCTTTTAGGCTATGAAGAGGTTGGATCACTACTTTTGCACTTCAGGGACATTATTAAGCAAAATTAAGAGTTATTTTAGGGCCATGGTAAACCGCAAATAACTGCAATAGAGGATACTGGAACTATGGATACAGGGGTCCTACTGTATATACATATTTTGCCTCAATGTCTCAAAGTTGCATACATGTCCAATTACCTAACTACTGTCAGCATTAACAAATATAATTACACTCCTTAATTATACCTCCCATACCATATTCTCATAATATTTACACCACACATCTCAGATGTGGAATTTCAAATACCTCCAACATCCTTGTTTCAATTTTCAAAAACCATGGCAAACACCAAATGCAAAAAAAAAAAATTAGCATAATTATACTTGATATATTCCTATTTTTACATCCATTACCAGCTTTCATTCTGTGATTCCTCAGCACTCCTAATTCCTTTCCCTTATTATATCTGTGATTTGCTCCATCTTTCACAAACCCATCTGTTGACACACTCAAATACAAAAATACAGTATAGTATACACATCCACTTCCTCCTTACTCCTTTCTTCCATTCTAACCTCTTAATCTTGCCTTTCCTATATTTCTACCACTCTCATGAAGAGATATCCAGCATTTTTAATACAAGATAAATTTCAGAAATCAATTAGTTATGCTAGAAAGTAATTCATTCTAGCATGTCCTATGGATTAAAGCTCATTCCTTTCATCTGAAATACTCTTGAATAAGAAATCTACAGTAAAATTAACTATGATTATTGCACTTAATAAAGGTAGAAAGTTGAAAGTGAACATAGAAAAGAGTAAGGTGATGAGGGTATCAAATGATTTAGATAAAGAAAAATTGGATATCAAATTGGGGAGGAGGAGTATGGAAGAAGTGAATGTTTTCAGATACTTGGGAGTTGACGTGTCGGCGGATGGATTTATGAAGGATGAGGTTAATCATAGAATTGATGAGGGAAAAAAGGTGAGTGGTGCGTTGAGGTATATGTGGAGTCAAAAAACGTTATCTATGGAGGCAAAGAAGGGAATGTATGAAAGTATACTAGTACCAACACTCTCATATGGGTGTGAAGCTTGGGTTGTGAATGCAGCAGCGAGGAGGCGGTTGGAGGCAGTGGAGATGTCCTGTCTAAGGGCAATGTGTGGTGTAAATATTATGCAGAATATTCGGAGAGTGGAAATTAGGAGAAGGTGTGGAGTTAATAAAAGTATTAGTCAGAGGGCTGAAGAGGGGTTGTTGAGGTGGTTTGGTCATTTAGAGAGAATAGATCAAAGTAGAATGACATGGAGAGCATTTAAATCTGTAGGAGAAGGAAGGCGGGGTAGGGGTCGTCCTCGAAAAGGTTGGAAGGAAGGGGTAAGGGAGGTTTTGTGGGCGAGGGGCTTGGACTTCCAGCAGGCGTGCATGAGCGTGTTCGATAGGAGTGAATGGAGACAAATGGTATTTGGGACCTGACGATCTGTTGGAGTGTGAGCAGGGTAATATTTAGTGTAGGGATTCAGGGAAACTGATTATTTTTATAAAGCCGGACTTGAGTCCTGGAAATGGGAAGTAGAGTGCCTGCACTTTAAAGGAGGGGTTTGGGATATTAGCAGTTTGGAGGGATATGTTGTGTATCTTTATACATATATGCTTCTAAACTGTTGTGTTCTGAGCACCTCTGCAAAAACAGTGATTATGTGTGAGTGAGGTGAAAGTGTTGAATGATGATGAAAGTATTTTCTTTTTTGGGTCACCATGCCTCGGTGGGAGACGGCCGACTTGTTGAAAAAAAAATAAAAAAAAAATACATGTTATCACGTTGACCTTAATTTGCAATTAGGTCCTACTGGTAACCCTACACACAGATTATAATGCTGATTATAGGCTTTGATTTTTTATAAATTAATAATATTCTTGCATTAAGGTATTTAACTGGTGCATTTCCTCCCCCCCTCCCCACATTCAAATTTACCCCAAAACTACTTTGAAAAATATATCACAGTAGATCATTCAAACAGTAATGGCCATGCACTTCTGAAAAGTCACTGACTGAAAAAGTGATGGTGAACACACTTTCCATCTTTGAGTCTCCGCTACCATAATAAGAAATAGAGTTGTCATGTTAAAAATATATATTCAAAAACAAAAACACACCACAGTTATGTCTAAAACACTTTGCACACACCTTGTCTCATACAATTACCAAAGTCTTGTAGATATCTATAAATAATCCCACAGTTCTAAACATTAGGAATATTTACTCTATGGAACCTCTTGAAAGGGTAATGGGGAACCTAGAATCACAAAATGGTTTAATTAGAATGAGTAAAAATTTACTGCATAGTTGTAAGAAGATATAAAAAAAAAGATACAATCAGAAACAATAATACAGAACCTGTATTTATAAATCTATACAAAACTTCATACCCAAGATAAAACTGATCACATAGGGAAACAGTATTAAAAGGTATGCTGCACATAAACAGCCTCATCATAAAGTTACAATAATATTTGAATATTTGACAGTTAAATTATCCAAAAGAATATCCAAAAAAGCTAGAAACCATACCAATAAACCTCTCCTCTGTGTTATATCCTGTGCTCAACTGTATTCCATGGAATACTACCTAAAGATGACCAACCAACGAATTGCTATTGACCTTACCTCACTAAGTCCATTCCCAGAAGTCGCTCTATGCTATCATCATCACTCTGAAGGTTGGTCCATACAGCCTCATTCCCAACACAGACACCATGTTCATTAGCACCCATCTCTGCTCCCCACATCCATGACGGCTTACTAAGTATCACTGCATGAGTATGTCCTACCTGATCTATTTCTATATATGTGCACTGCAAAGAGAAAAATTACTATTACTAAATGTACTCTCACTTCTGACATGCTACTCTATTATCAGTATTATCCTTCCCATGCAGAGAGAGATTAATGAAGAACAGTAACCTCTTCCACACCACTACCACATTAATATTTTGTGAGCTAAAGAAGCCAATTCATCACTTCACATAACATATGCACTCATCCCGTATGTATAGAACATGTATACAAGACTCATGAAATCATAATGACATGATTGCAAACAAACCATACCACAGGTGGGGATAGAACCCACAATCAGAGAGTAGTCTCAAAACTCCAGACCGTCGCATTAGTGGCTAGCTGGTCCAGTGACTAACACGACGGTCTGGAGTTTTGAGACTCTCTGATCGCGGGTTCTATCCCCGCCCATGTTATGGTTTGACATGTATACAACTATTAAAGCACAGAAAAGATTTAGCTTACGTAACTCGTCTCTAAAACTATTTTAAAACCATTACAGTTTTTGGCCAACTGAACCCATTTGTAATAATCTATCATTTAATTTTTTCATAAATGTATTATTGTAAGTGCTTTTGTAAGTGTATTTTTGGAGGTCTGAAACGGACTAATCCAATTTACATTATTCCTCATGGGAGCAAATTTGTTCAGTAACGGCACTCGAACAGCCTTCTGGAACTATACTTGGAATGAGCTGTTGTATCAATTGGATGTATTAGGGCCACCAGAAGTGTGCACATACTGAAGCTACATAGATTAGACAACTATAAAGTCGTAAAATACTATTAGTTCCACTAACATATGCAGAAAACTGCATTTTATGCATTACCATTTCAAAAAAAAAAAAAAAAACTAAAAAGGATTATGTGAACATTCTGTACTGCAAAACCTGGTACCACATTCTTTCTTAAACAAATAAACCTTTAAAATAAACTTGCCTGAAGCTTTGAGCCTTCTTCATGTTCCAGTGGTGGCTGGTAGATAACCTCCTGTACCTCTTCACTAGGTCTATCAGAATTCTTTCCAAAAACAACATGACCACCTTTGGTGAGGTCAGTCAGGACTACAAAAGTATCACAGGATTTTGGGGAAGGGCAAGGAGACATCTGCAAAATAATAAAATCCCATAGGAGTACTATGAGTAATTGCCCTAAAACACATTACAGTATTGAAATAGTAAAGCCTCTCCTCACTTAGCAACGTATTCGTATACCGACACCTCAGACTTACGACAGGCTCTCTGACCAGTATTCATAACTAAATAATGTATATTAGAGCTGATTTCCTCTATTCTCTTTATTTCAATATACAGTACACTACTGTATAAACATTTAAAAATATACCAGAAATGTTATAAAAGGTGCAAAGGTGACATTAAAACAATATCTAAGATGGTTGACACAAACTCATTACCATTATAGTATGCTCCTCACTTAGCGACGAATTCGTTTAATGACGTGGTCTCAGGAACGGAACCCCATCATTAAGTGAGGAGAGGCTGTATACAAAATTTATTCCACATATAAATTTTAAACAAAGCTCTTGAAAAAAAATGCATTTAGGAAAATACTAATTAAATTAATTCTCAGGTATTAGAAACAGTTATATACAGGCATAAGTTGGGGTACACATTATATACATACTACAGTGGAACCTCAAATTTCAAACGTATCGCTTATCGAACTCTTCGAAAATTGACCGCTTTTTTCGAACCAACTTTGTCCCTATTATCGAACTAGCCCCTATTTTCGAACCTCCGGGTACCGGACCTGTCCACCTTCTTCAAAGATTAAGGAGATTTGCACCAAGTGGAATGATGTCCAAATGTTTGTGGAGAATTACCACCCTGAGCAAACTGAAACAAGCCATCTTTGTAACAAGTTCAGTGACAAAACCATGTCCCATTTTAGGGAAATCTTAAAGAGGCACCAGAAACAGAGGACTGTAGACAGTTATTTTGTGAGACAGGGGTCCAGTGACACTCAAGCTGGTCCTAGTGGCCTTGAAAGACAGAGAAGGGAAGTAACCCCAGAGAGGGCTTTGATACCTAAAGTCCTTATGTAGGGGGGTTCCCCTTCCAAACACTAACCCCAACTCCCCCTCTCCTTCTCCCTATCTTCCAGATGCCATCACCAATCTTCAATAAAGGTAAGTAAAAATGTTACTTTATATGTTCATTTAAATTTATTAATACATAATTGTACACTATATTTGTTGTGTGTATGTAAAACTACAATTCATCTCGATAAAATGTATTTTTTTGTGTGTGAATATTTTTGGGTTTCTGGAACGGATTAATTGTATTTCCATTATTTATGGGAAATATTGCTTCACTTTTCAAACTTTTCAAATTTAGAACTAGCTACTGGAACGGATTAAGTTCGAAATTTGAGGTTCCACTGTATATGCTATGTTGTCTTGGTAGGAATCCCAGTTTACATTTTTTAGTCCACTGTCAGCATTTGGATAGGGTCCTACCCACAATAAATATAAGGTATTCACCTGATTACATGGGTACCATATTGCTCTTCTTTTCATATATACGCCTACCATCTAACTTAGCAAAGCCTTCTCTGGGATTACTTCCCTTCTTTGTCTTTTAATGCCACTAGGACCAGCCTGAGTGTCACTGGACCCCTGTCTCACAAAATAACTGTCCAGAGTGCTCTGTTTCTGGCATCTCTAAGATTTCCCTGAAGTGGGACAGGGTTTTGTCACTAAACATGCTGCAGATATGGCTTGTTTCAGCTTTGCCAGGGTGGTGTTTCTCTACAAAAGCTTGCACCCTAGCCCACACTGCACACACCTCTTTAATCTCTGAAGAAGGCACCTCCTTCACTCCCTCTTCCTCCTCCTCTGAAGCAAGTTCCTCAGCTGCAATCTGTTGCTGTTCAAGTTGAAGCTCCTGCAGCTCTTCAATGGTTAGTTCTTCCCTGTGGTCCTCCACCAACTCTTCCACATCCTCGCCACTCACCTCCAACCCCAGGGACTTCCCCAGTACCACAATAGAGTCCACAGGGTCGGCAGGGTCAGGGTCAGCCTGAAACCCTTCAAAATCCCTCTCTTGGACACTACACTTCTTAAATCTATCAAACCATCCTTTGCTGGGCATAGATTCACAAACTGTAGCACTTGTTCCAGGCATTTTCTTTGCAAGATCCTCATGCAACTGCCTTGCCTTCTCACAAATAATAGACTCCACAACACTGTCTCCCACTAATTCTTTTTCTTTAATCCACATTAATAATAACTTTTCCATCTCTTCCATTATTGGTGGCCTTTGTTTAGGTAGAAAAGTTACTCCTTTTGCAACATTAGTGTCTTTGATTTGTTCTTTCTTTGCCAGGATGGATGTAATTGTTGATTTATTCTTGCTGTACATCCTGGCAAGTTCCACCACCTTCAAACTTTTCTATCACTTCATGCTTAAATTCCATGGTGTTTCTCATTCTCTTTACCATAGGAACTTTCTTTGGAGCCATGGTTACTTATTTCACAGTTGCACTGCAAAAAAAAACACTAAAAACAATGGAAAACAAGTGAAATGTTTGGATGTACGAGCAGAAGCTTCCTCAGCCACCAAGAGACAAAGCTGGCGGATGGACATGTGCCAAACAGCCGATCACCGAATTAACGGCCGATAACCGGGTGCCGAAAAACTGGGCGATAACCGAGTTGGCCGAAAACAGAACCGGCCGATAACCAGGGGTCCACTGTATTTTATTTTATCGTCTTATTTTGGTATTTCATTTTTTACTTTACTTTTTATGCTGTTAGTACTGTATTTTATACTGTAAGGTTCAAGATAAACACTGTGTACAACACAAACAGTTGTTTATTTCCCAGAAATTTGGCATACAAAACATGGTCGTAAGTTGAGTGGTCGTATGTCGAGCAAGTCGTAAGTCGGATTGTAGATGTATATGATTGAGTTGGGATAATTACTATGTATACTATGTAACTGCTATGTATGACAATCTATGTACAGGTCTCCCTCAACATTCACGTTTTCCACTTTCACGGACTTTGAACATTAGCGAATTCCCAGCTGCCCAATCATACTTAAAATATCTCATTACATATCTTAGGAATTGTGGGGGTGGCAGTTTGTTTGGAGATAGGACAAGATAGTCCTTCAATATGACACTAATATCAACTCTATGGCTATCACTGACACAATAAACACTATTAAGAACATAAAAACATGACATATACTCTAGAATGAATAAGGTATGTATACGTCATTAAGTATGTCACGAGTGTTGCTGTGTTGTTGTTATTGTTGGGTGTATAAGGGCCAATGGTGGTGGAGGCGGCATCAGAGGCAGTAGAGACTAGAGATGGCGGTGTTGTCAGTCGCCCTGTATAACTCCAACAACATTAGAGGAGTTAGGTCCGTGCAGTCCTTTTTCTATTGATTAATCGCTTAACTTACTTTCTACACTGTTAATGCTACACTTATCGCTGGCTGGTGCTATAGCCTTTATTGACTTATGCTACTTTAGTATTGTACATATCGTAGAATCACTGAAGGAGGCACATTCTCCCCTCTCTCTTCCTCCTCCACTTTAGTACTCTGCTATGAGTTCTTTCTTGAATTCTATAGTTTTTCTCACCTTCTTTACCAAAGGGCTGGTACTAGTACAATATTTTACAATGTTTTCATGTGTTTTATGATTGTTCATGGTTTAGTAGGTTAAGGAAGCAGCACTGTATTATATTTTCCTACAATATATTGGGGCACCAAACATTCGCGATTTTTCAACAATCTTGATCCCCTAACCCTCACGACTGTGAAGGAGACCTGTAACTGTATTTGTGCAAACCTAAATAAACTTACTTACTGTAGAAATAAGCTAGGTTGGCTTTCCTATAGTCATTTAGCTAATAGTATTATCATCTGAATATCCCTTATCTATATGGAAAACTGAATACAGTGGAACCTTAGTTTTTGTTTGCTCTGGTTTTTGTCGAATTCGGTTTTTGATGACTTTTTTCGTTAAAATTTTGTCCCAGTTTTCGTTCATCACCTCGGTTTTCATCGGTCCGCCGTACCGAACGTGTCCGCCTTCCTGCACCCACGCAGAGCATCCAACGCGTTCTGAGTCAGTCTGGCTTCGTTTCTCATCGATTGAGCATAACCCTGCACGTTCATCCAAAACATTTCGTAATAATCCATTGTTTTTTGTGCTTGTTTATCGAGTGTGACTGCTAAATAAGCCACCATGGGGCCAAAGAAAGTTCCGAGTGCCAGCCCTTTGATAAAGAAGGCGAGAAACATGATAGAAGTCAAAAAAAAAACTTGTAGCAAAGTACGAAAGTGGTGTACGTGTGATCGATCTTGCCAGGATGTACGGGAAGTCCTCATCAGCGACCAGTGCCTTCTTCTGTGATTAATCAATCAATCAATCAAGTTTATTCTCTATAAAAATTACAATGCAGGGCTTACGTATTACAGGACATTGTGTGGTTTACATATTATAAAATACTAATTACAAAGAGGGCCACTATCACACCTAGCATGACTAGGCATTTTGGGCAGACTAAGATTAATTCAAACTCTATATTGGTACAGATTATGGAACATGTTGACATTAAGGCTAGGTAACTGCATTACAGTTCATAAATTAGCAATGTGAATGGTTTTGTCTTGGTATGATACATAGTTTCTATTGAAGCTCCTATACTGGAGTATCTCAGGCAAACTTACGACTAGTTTACGATTTACGAACTAGGTAATGATTTTATTACGTATTTCTATGTTTATAGTCAATTGGGTGAGTGTAAGTGTGAATTGTGGGGAATCACAGATATCGAGAGTAGATCTAGGTTTTTTTTTTTTGTGTGTGTGTATGATACAAGATAATAGGTGGTTTTCATGTAGTTAGCTGATGGTGAGCTATGTCAGGGAGATGAGATGTTTTCTAATGGTAGTTTTGAAAGTGACAATTGTGTCTGCAGTTCTAGAGTTTTCAAGTAGGGTGTTCCAGATTTTAGGTCCTTTTTATGTACATTGAATTTTTGTATAGGTTTAGCCGGACACATGTGCAGAGTGGAGCGAGTTGCAAAGTTTTGCGGAGCAATATCACCCTAACAAAGCTGTTGCAAGCCATGTTTGCAACATGTTCAATGACAATGCCTTGTTCCATTTTAGGCAAATCTTAGACACCAGAAACAGACCTCTCTAGACAGACTTTTTGTGCGACAGGGGTCCAGTGCCAGTAAAAGACAAAGAAAAGAAGTAACCCCTGATAGGAACTTGATACCTGAAGTCCTCCTCCCTCTCCCCTCCTCACATCTTCCATATGCCAATAAGAGTCTTCAATAAACATAAAGTGATATTAAATGCTCATTTATCCATTTCATTAGTCCTTTATATTTATTTCAGTTTTCTGTATGTAAAACTATAAAATGTATTTTTAGTTAATACTTTTGGGTATCTGGAACGGATTAATTGGATTTACATTATTTCTTATGAGAAATATTGCTTCAGTTTTCGTCTAGACTTTCTGAAACGAATTAATGACAAAAACTGGGGTTCCACTGTAACTGGATAAAAATCACCTTTCCATATTTTGGTGTTTAAATCAAGGGCTTTTTTAAATGTGCAGGGCTATGTTGGTACATGCAAGGGTGGGTGGGCGAGTGGGTGGATGGATGGACAGACAGGGTGGATGGACGGGATGGATGGACAGACAGACAGAATGGATGGAGAAATAAACAGGATGGATGGATAGATAGGACAGATGGCTTGTCTACATGTCTCTTGACTACGAGCTACTATACTCTCGTCAGAGTAGTATATTAAATATACAGTACCCAAATGCTCAGATAGTGAAATACCTAATCTTTAGGGGATCTTTAATGCTCTCCATACAAATTAAACAATTGTAGACAAGTAAAACATATGTACAACAGTTGGGTACCTTATTTGTCGAAATGTTTCACCTACACAGTAGATTTCTTCGGCCGATTACAGAGATAGCAGGAGTTGAACTTTTCTCCAGGCTGAGAACTGACCACAATATAACTACTTCAAGGTTGATAGATTGCTCACATCATCTTTAAATCTCCACTGCTTTTGCTGTCTCCTCTGTATTTGACTGAAGAAGCCTATTGTGAAGGGGAAATATTTCAACAATAAAGATAACCCAACTGTTGCACGTTACTTATCAACTACGCATTGTACTTTCCTCACACAGAACCCAGCAGGGAAAAATTATCATTATAATCGTGGGGGAGCGCTAAACCCGTAGGATTATACAGCGCATGTGGGGGGCATGGGAGGCATACAGGTTCAATTCAGGGAACGAGAGCACAGATCCAATTCCCTAGATCAAGAGCCCCTCACCAGCATCAAGGAACCTCCTCTGAGAGGAATAGGGAAGAAACCTCCTGCTGCTTTTATCCAAAGGCTGCAGCTATCCTGAGAACCAATAGTTCCAGGTTTTTTCCTCTTTTTTTTTATTCCTTTACTTTTTTTTCATACAGTAGATCATCTAGGACATGTCTTGTTCTAACTCTACTGCAGTTTTTAAGTCTCAGAACAGGTGATGCAAGCTTTTATACTATTACATTTCCCTTCATTTTGCATTTTTTTTTTTTCAAAATTATAATTCCTGGGTTTCAAGTATTATCCCTTCTTCACTGGCAGGGAGTGAATCAGCCTCCTCCAAACACCACATGAGAGCCTTCTGCTAAAGTTCTGACAAGAACTTCATCATGTACAGCAAAATGAAACCACCTACAAAACTGCCACTATACCTGGAAGAGGTTCAGGGGTCAACACCCCCATAGCCCAGTCCATGACCAGGCCTCATGGTGGATCAGAGCCCAATCAACCAGGTTGTTACTGCTGGCCACACACAAACCAACGTACAAGCTACAGTCAGGCTGGACAGGTACTGACTTTAGATGCTTGTCCAATGCCTTCTTGAAGACAGTCAGGGGTCTATTGGTAATCCCCCTTATGTATGATGAGAGGCAGCCAAACAGTCTTGGGCCCCTGATGCTTACTGTGTTCTCTCTTACCATACTTATGGCACCCCTGGTAATGCCATATTTGTACAACAAGGGTTACACCACCTGCGGCTTGCCATGCCCATCGCAGTGCCAGTGGCATATGGATTGCAGGACTGCGATCCCCTGTGCTCCAGCTACTGGGCCAGAATCACCAAGCCCCAGCCATTAGGCTGGTACCCTCGGTTCTTCATTATTGGCATTCCTTTGGGTCATTTGCCTAAGAGCCATGTCAGGATGCCATTCCTACAGAGTACCATGAAAGTACAAGGTCGCTAAGACCCGCGTCAGGCAACACTTATTTCCTGACGAACCTTACCTAGTAATATTATATATTCTTGGAAAGTTAACACTCAAACAAAAGAATTTAACAAAAGATCTCAAAAGGAATACGAATACTATACTTAAAGTGTTAAAGCGTTATGAAAACTCATCCTGATTAACGTTCCATACAACAAAATACATAAATCTGACCAAATTACTGTTAAAACAGCGAGTTTCACTCAGCTGGGCCCCTCCCTGACACACCACAGCTCATCATCTTTAAACTGCTGCTCAATGCGGATATTAACGATACCAAAAATCACAATCTCATGTATAGTGTCATACAAACTTTATATATTAATTTGCCTCGAGGAGTCCTTTAGCAGCAATAAAATAGGAAAATTAGCGGCTGAAGCAGCACCTTTACTGCAGCTGTCAAACAATGTTATGCTCCTGCCGGGGCCCCTTGCGGTGTCCTCTCTAAATACATTAATACAAAATATTTAAGACAAAACTGCAATCCCTGATCTCCGACTATCGTGAAAACCGTATTCTAACAGCACCAGCTTGTGTAATACCAAGAGAAAGTAGACAAAATACAGACAATATCCGGGGTAATCCGTAACCACAACAGGAAGCATAACACACGGATCTCCCCTTTCATGCACCTCACAAGGACTCCATATTTCAGCACCTAAATTCATCCACCGCTAATCTCCCAATACCTCTCCAAAGGTTACTGTACACAAAGTTACTTCTTTCACACTCTCCAGCCGCAGAAATACACTGACGCATACCTTAATAAACTTAAAAAAACAGATGTTAGAGAGTCAACTCCAGCAGCGGCAGCCACCCAGCAGACGACGTCCAACCTGCGCAAAATCAGCTTTACTCTCTATTATTTTCTCTTATGCATTACCTGTTTTATTTTATTTCCAATAAATAAAATAATTTTTAGATATTAGAGCACAAAATCGTAGTATCTGAGTTCATGGGATCCTTCTAGGTTTAATCTTGACGATTTATAACTAATATATGCCTTTAACAATGTGCTTAACGCAACCATTGAACAAAATTAAAAAATAAAAAATAATAGCACGTTAACGGTAGCATGTTAAAAAACTGCATCTAGCCTAAATGAAGCTTATATTGCTGAGTAAAATGAAAATGGATAATAAAAGATAAAATTTCAATTCTTTCAGGTAATGTAGACAGAGCTTTTAATTATTTTTACCCAGGATATTTTAATTAAAAGAATAATCCAGCGAAAGGTATTATATATATATTTACGTAATTTCATTATATAGAGTCAGTGTATTGATGTCATGGGCTCATTTTATGGTCACGTGACTTGATTGGCAACTCAGCCTTACGTGTAGAAAGACAAGCAACTTACTAAAGAAATATATTGACGCATTATTATTATGCCAGATTTCTTTTTTAAAAAGTCAAAAGGCAAGTAAGTTCATTCAGGTATATACAGTTATATAGATTATCACACATAGCAGCATGTGTAGAGAACCTAGGATAACCCAAAAAGGTCAAAGTGACTTATTTCCATTGGGGTCTTTTTTATTTTCAGTGGTGT
Organism: Cherax quadricarinatus; assembly: GCF_038502225.1. Taxonomy (NCBI): domain Eukaryota; kingdom Metazoa; phylum Arthropoda; class Malacostraca; order Decapoda; family Parastacidae; genus Cherax; species Cherax quadricarinatus. The sequence goes on from NC_091317.1 coordinate 15,191,152, forward strand.
CATACTAAAAGTGAAAGCAAAACAAAGAGCCAGCTTCATCGGGAGAGCAGTCGGTGTCAGGCCATAACAGCATCTGGAGGACAGCTTGAACAAGACTCAGGATCATCATCAAGGACCCCAATGAATATAAGTCACTGACTTTTTTGGGTTATCCTAGGTAATTTACGCTATGTATGATAATTGCATTTATGTATACCTGTGCTTAAATAAACTTACATGTGTACACTATGGCTGATATCTCTCTCTAGTAATGCAATAATGCCCAGTGGGATCTGACAAAGACCCACTGTGACCTCTGTAATTCTGAGTACAGGATGATCAAAGGTACACAGCAAAGTAACCGCTTCCGAGGCCTACTGTGTCGGTGGCAGATGTGGAGCCAAACTCGATCAGGCCCACGGCAGTCCACGAAATTCCTTTGTGTACAGCTCCGTCCTTCCGTGTCCATGGATGGTGTGTAGCTCCCGGGTCCTCTCCAGAAGAGCCGTGATTAGCTATGGAAACTGCTCTCTAGTTTGTACTCGGCGTCGATACCACGTTTACTACCATTGCTTGTACAGTTGTTCGTCTGGCACACCGCAGCTAGTAAAAAATAAAAAATAATAGCACGTTAACGGTAAGTAACGGTTAGTAAGTAAGTTTGTTCAGGTATACACAGTTACATAGATTATCATACATAGCAGCATATGTGTAAAGTACCTAGGATAACCCCAAAAAAATCTAGAAAATGTCTAGAAATAGATCACACAGGGCATTAGAATCTATCAAAGCTTAGTTAATCTTAAATTAATTTTAAGCCTGCCCGTAATGCTCTGCATACAAAGGGCTCTTGGCATGTACACCCAACTACTATAATTCCTTGCACAACTATGTATCATGTCTAAATAATCTATTATTATTATTATTTTCATTATGTATCCCATACCCATCCCGTGGGCGGTAGTCAAAATATCACAATGGGGTCCAGGGACTGGGCCGAAAAGTTCTGATAATTAAACAAGTGAGTGGTAATGAATTATTTACATGTTTACATCTGGTTACAATCGTAATGACTTATTCATGCAGACCTGAATTAGGTCACACACACACACACACAAAATTACTTTATACAGTAGAATCCCACGAATGGCACATAACTGCCCCAAACCATAAGACGGGGGGAAATACATCTGTGCAGAGTGAGGTCTCCGGCTGGTGCCACACCTCGTAGCAGGTGTTGTTTAGTATGTCTGTACACCAGCACACAGCGAGAAGGCAAGACCTTGTGTACATGTTGGTAAACTACCTTCACATCCTGTAGTGGAGCTTAAATAAATCTGAAACTTGTTCAGATTACCAACCACGGGAACAGTGGCAAAGGAAGCTTGCATAAAACTACTGATTCTTTATAATTGTTGTAACGAAGCCCAATAGGAACTGATAAAAGACCAAGTGTGAACCTTTGTATTTGTTTTTGCTCTATTACTCGGAGCATGAGTATGAGGGGCACCGCTCATGCTGCACGACTAAGCTGCAACTTCTCGTATGTATCGCTAGTATATGACTGTGTACAAAGCATCGGGATATGAAGACTCGAAGGGTTTTACTAATGTCAACAGCCTGCATAATTCAAAGTTTATTCTCTATAAGGATTACAATGCTGAGTTTACAGAAATTTGGTTATTGTTTGGTTTACATGTAGTAAAATTGTGATTACAGAGTGTACCACTAGAACGCTTAGCATGGCTAGGCATTTCGGGCATACTTAGTTTTATTCTTAATTGTAAAATATTACAAATTATGAGGTAAGTTGGTATTATGGCTAAGTGACTAAATACTAGTTTGTGAGTTTAGCAATGTGAATGCTTTTGTTTTGGCACAGTACATAGTTTCAGTATTGGAGTATCACAGGATTCATTATTTTAAGACTGAGATTAATATTTCTGTTTATGGTCAAATGAGTGAGTGTAAGTGTGAACCACCAGGTGGTATTCGTGTAGTTAGTTGGCGGGGTGTATCAGGGAGATAAGATGTTTTCTAATGGTAGTTTTGAAGGTGATGAATGTGTCTGCAGTTCTAGAGTTCTCAGGTAGGGTATTCCAGATTTTAGGGCCTTTGACATACATTGAATTTTTGTAAAGGTTTAGTCGGACACGGGGAATGTCGTAGAGATGTTTATGTCTGGTGTTATGCCTGTGGGTTCTGTCACAACTATCAAGAAAGCGTTTTAGGTCAAGGTTGATATTAGAGTTTAAGGCCCTGTAGATGTAGATTGCACAGTAGTAAGTGTGGATGTACTGAACTGGGAGTAAGTTTAGATCTATGAAGAGTGGGGGGGTGTGTTGCCAGGGATGGGATTTAGTGATTATTCTTACTGCAGCTTTTTGTTGGGTTATTATTGGCTTTAGGTGTGTTGCTGCAGTTGATCCCCAAGCACAAATAGCATAGGTGAGGTATGGATAAATAAGTGAGTGGTATAGTGTGAGAAGGGCATTTTGCGGCACGTAGTATCGTATCTTGGAGAGGATCCCAACCGTTTTGGATACTTTTTTGGCTATATGCTGGATATGGGTGCTGAAATTCAGGTTGTTGTCAAGGTATAAGCCTAGGAATTTTCCCCCATTATTTCTGGTAATTAGAGTGTTGTCAATCTTAATGTTAATTTGTGCATCTCCTGCTCTGCTACCAAACATAATATAGTAGGTTTTGTCAGTGTTAAGCGTAAGTTTATTGGCTGTCATCCAAGTCGATATTTTAATCAGCTCCTCATTCACAATGGTGTTGAGGGTGGCAAGATTAGGGTGAGAGATGACATAAGTCGTGTCATCAGCAAAGAGAATGGGTTTCAGGTGTTGGGATACGTTTGGAAGGTCATTGATGTATATGAGGAAGAGCAGGGGACCAAGGACACTTCCCTGAGGAACTCCAGTATCAAGTGGCCGTGTTGCTGATGCTGTGTCTCTAATGGTGACGTACTGATACCTATTAGTAATGTAAGATTTGAAATAAGCAAGCGCATGGCCTCTTATACGTCCAGAATACGCGAAGGTTGCTGTTCCACAAAACTCGGACAAAATAAATCAAGTTGGGGAATCACACCCCTGACTTAATCGCCAGATCTATCAAACCCAAGACCAACCCTGGCAGGTGGAAGAGACAGCGAACCCCCACACATTTATTTATTTATTTTATGTCTTGCAAACAGTACATACCGAAACACTGATGTGTCCACCTGACAAATCACCTCGGTGATGCGTACTTTGCTTTAGAGAACGTATTATTCACTATCAGGACCTCTCTGTGGCATCACCGTATGTATATATGTAAATTTTTATTTTGGGAGATATTGGCAAAAATAATACATTTATTTTGGAATGTGGAACACGTCAGGGCAAATCGACTATTAGTATTGATGCTCCTGGCCAATCATAGTCAACGTAAACCAGGGTGAATAGCATGTAAACCTAACGGCGCTAGTCCTCCCATCTACTGCTGGGGAAGTAAGGTTAAGAGTTACGTTACGTTATTTTCGGGTGGGTTTCGTCAGCTTAGGCTACGTTTCTTACATATGCGTAACATAAAACAATGCCCATATCAGAACGAAGCTAATATCAGACATTTTTAGGAATAAATTATAACCAAATTCACATATTGACGGGATGTACATAGTTACCATTAATTTTCACGGAGCTTACCCCTCAAGGAAGGTTCCTTGATGTTGGTGAGGGGCTCTTGATTTAGGGAATTGGATCTGTGCTCCAGTTCCCCGAATTAAGCCTGAATGCCTTCCACATCCCCCCCCCAGGCGCTGTATAATCCTCCGGGTTTAGCGCTTCCCCCTTGATTATAATAATAATAATTCACGGAGCTTAAGAAAAAAATTAATGTAGGCCCTCTTGCTAAGCAAAACATCTCTGCTGAATTAGGTAAGTCCGGTAAATTCGGCTTTATTATTATTATTATTATTATTATTATTATTATTAAGACATGACATGGTCTGTTTAACTATGGGGGTGTCAGTATGCGCAACCAAATGTCACTTATCTCTGTACAAACATTGTATTGTCGGAAATAAATCACTTTGTTGTAACTTTTTGGGTTATCCTAGGTAATTTACACATACGTTACTATGTATAATAATTTGTGTAACTGTATTTATGTGTACCTATAACTAAATACTTATTTATCCAAGGTTATAATAGTTAAGCGCCATCTAGTGACAGACATCATTAATATTGTGAGGCGTGAGATGCCAAGTAGACATCATGTGGAGTGTGGCGAGGAGTGAGTCTGAGGTAGATGTGAGAGTAAAGTGGTGTTGAGGAGGCAGGGAGGAGAGAGTAGCCTGGCAGGCGCTGGCTCATCTACCTCACTACTCACTATATTCACCCTCATCTCCACCACCATCATACCATGGCTGTCTTCAGGAGCGCAGCGGCCAGACTGTTGAGCATTCCACAGGTACAAGATGTTATATAGAGTCGGGGTGGATGGGGGAAGGGATAAATGTTGGTTTAAATGACTTAAAATCGCCGGTTTGTTGATCAGCTGGGGTTTTAAAGGTTTACGCAATGAGTAGCCGGGAGATAGTTTTTCTTAATTGTGATTTACTTGTGGGATATTATATATAATGGTTTATCCCATTGTTATACATTTCTGTTTAAGTATTAGTAGCTGTATATTCTTGCGATGAAACATTAAGTTGATCTTCGTAGCCAAGGAGATCATTTTTCAACTTCTTTACTTGGAGTTTGTTTCTTCAGTTTTACGTCACATAAAAGTATTAAAAGCACATGGAAGTACAGAATGCATTCATATTGTACGTATTTAGCCAAATGGAAGTTCTTTTTCTTTTGCTGATTTGTAGCGATATCTTTGGGTTGTCATAAATGTCATCCTCGTGTCAGTTATTACATTATGATTACATGTGTGCTGTAATGCCTCTCATACACGGCAATATATGAATGACGCAAAATGAGTTTAATATGATCTGGTGGTATCCCCTGAGGCATATGGAACTTTTACCCTGGGTGAGGATGGGGGGGGTGGTGGCAAGCGGATACGCTGGCTGTGGCTGACGTTAGTAAGTTTATTCTGGTATACATAGTTACATTGATTATCATACATGCCATAACATGATTGCTTTTCCTTGACACTTGCCTGATGTACCTGGAGGGAGTTCCGGAGGTCCATGACCAGGCCTCTTTGTGGATCAGGGCCAGATCAACCAGGCTGTTACTGTTGGCCTCCACAATCCAGTGCATGAACAGCAGCCCAGCTAGCCAGACACTACCCTTAGGTGTCTGTCCAGTTCCCTCTTGAAGACAAATAAGGGGTCTGGTAATCTTCCCTATGTATGATGGGATGCTGTATAAACAGCCTCGGTACCTGACCCTTGTGTTTTCTGTGTACTTACAGCACCCATGATTTTAGTTTTTCATTGGGGGACTGTTGCACCATTTGCCGAGTCTGTCTTGCTTTCATGGGGAGTGATTTCTGTATGCAGATTTGAGAACAGTCCCTCTAGGATTTTCCAGGTGTAAATTTTTATATACCATTCTTGCCTGTGTTCCAAGGTGTACAGGTATAAGGTCTTTGTTTCCAGTAATTTAAGTACTTTATGGAACTTGTCTAGTGAAGGTCCTCCATACATTCTCCAAAGCTGCAGTTTTGCCAGCTTTTTGGAAGGGGATGTTAGTGTACAGCAGTATTCCAGCCTAGGAAGAACAAGTTATTTAGAGAATTGTTAGAATTAGTTTGATACCCCATTCTAGCTGTAAGAATTAAGTTAACATAATGAAATAGCTGGAATTTCTCATTGAACATTGCATTTTCTGTGACCCATTGGAAGACTTGATTTATATCTGCCTGAAGGTTTAGCATACTCAGTGGATGGTACTTGTGCATATTCTAGTGGAGCCTGCAAAGGAAGACAATGAAATGGTTTACATCTGTCAAATATGAGGATAAGGAAAAGGATGAGAGCACAGTACTGTGCCTTGTGGAACAAAACTTTTGACTGTGGCAGCCTCTAACTATTGTTTACTATTACTGTCTTCTCTTGGATAGTTAGATTCATCTACCCAGTTTTCTAGTTATTCCTTTAGCACACATTTTGTGGACTATTACACCATGATCACACTTGTCCGAAGGCTTTTGCAAGGTTCGTGTATGCTACATCTGCATTCTTTGCTCTCGAGTGCATCCAAAACCATGTTGTCATGGTCTAGTTGTTGTGAGGGGCAGGAGCGACCTGCTTAGAACCCATGCTGCCCTGGGCTGTGCAAATTTTGGAAATCCGTGTGGTTGATGATCTTTCTTCTTAGAACCCTTTTAAATATTTTCCTGAGAAATTAGAATTTTTGTCACCTTTTGGAGTGGAGTAATATCAGTTAGTTTTCAGCAAATGTGAGAAAACCTGTGTCCAGGCTCCCTCACCATAGCATACATAAAGCATACAATTGGGATTTCTTGATGAACACTGAGTTCTATGAATTTGGGCCTGGGCCAGAGTGCAGATGGGAGTAGCTACACTCATTTGCTTGCTTTCACCTAACAGGTGCCCTTGAATCATATCTGTAAAATTCCTAAACTCTTAACCCGTTAACTATCCAAATGCAGCTCTACGTTTTTGCGTGTAGCGCTCCGATCTTGATTTTCTCCACAAGAAAGCGTGTAAAAAAAATAGATCTGTGTTCGGAGCGTTATGCGAGGGAACGTAGAACTGTTTGAACAGTTAATGAGTTAAAGGTCACATGTATGGTATACAAGTGGTGCCCTGCTGTTGAAGGGCTCTTGATCAAAGTAATTGGAGCTCTTATTACATAATAAGCAAATACCTGGAAGAAAGATTTGTGGGTCACATTCTTAGGGGTGTACTGTAGCTTAACATGACCCCAGTGGAAATAAACCACATTGCTTGGCATATTCTTGGGTTTATGGTTAATCCTCCAAGGGTAATATTTTTTTTTTTTAACTGTAGCACAATTACTATGTTATACAGTGGACCCTTGACTTAAGTGTGTCCCAACGTACAAATTTTTTGAGAAACGAACAGTCCCTGGGTCAAGTTTTTGCTCCGAGTTATGAGCCAGCTCCCCCCCCCTTTCCCCCCTTCCCCCCTTCCCCCCTTCAACCCAAAACCTGGACACCTCGCTTCTTTATCTCATTTCATGCTGTAATTCCATGGAAATCATTTTCTTTTTCTTCACAGCACTGTCCTTTACACTTACTTTCTTAGGACCCATGCTTAGAGAAACAAAATTTGGCCAAATGACTGTCAAAAATGTAAGCAAAGGAGTGAGGTAAACAGTGAACCAAGTTGGAGGCGTTCGTTATTATAATAATTTATTAGTAGTAGTACAGTAGGGCCCCACTTATACTGCGGGTTAGGTTCCAGGCTGTCGCCGGAAAGCAGACATCGCCGGAAGGCAGAACGCCATTTTTTCCATTTATAAATGCATATAAATGCCAGACAACAAGTTGACACTAAATTATATTAGGTTAGTAATAGAACTAGGCATTAAAAACACACGAAGTAAAATAGTCACAGTAAATTCATTACTTATCTTAAAGTATTTGTAATCTTAATGTACGGAGAAAGGTGAGTAGTAGTACTTATTTGTAGGAAGTCAGGTGCAGGTAGCCCAGGTGTATGCAGCACTGGCTCCCCGTCTCATACTTAATATACGATATTTAAAACATCCCAGAGAGGTAAAATACACATACAGTACACTCATTATTTACCTTAAAATATGTGTAATCTTAATATAGGAAGAGGTGAGTAGTACAGTGGACCCCCGGTTAACGATATTTTTTCATTCCAGAAGTATGTTCAGTTGCCAGTACTGACCGAATTTGTTCCCATAAGGAATATTGTGAAGTAGATTAGTCCATTTCAGACCCCCAAACATACACGTACAAACGCACTTACATAAATACACTTACATAATTGGTTGCATTGGGAAGTGATCGTTAAGCGGGGGTCCACTGTACTTATTTGTAGAGTCAGTGTAGGTAGCCGGTAGGCGTAGCCTGCCTGGGCTACACCTACCGGCTGCCTACACTGTGGCCCAGAGCCATATTAACATCGACATGCCTTGTTCACTGAATTTAATCATTTCTAACACCTACCTTTAGATGCCATCATAAATGAAGGTAGAAGTAATGAATAATTCATGCCGAAAATTGTAAACAAAAGCGGAGTGAGGGAGTGGCTGGGCCAAACGCAGATTCAAACACGTTTTCTCTGATGGCTGAGCAGAGAAAACGTAATGTTGTCTCTCCACCCGGCTACCACACAGCTCCACAAGTATTATTATCAGAGCACACATAAAATATGCAATAAATGCGAGACAACAAGTTTACACTAACTTACATTAAGTTAGCAATAGAAATAGGCATTAAAAACACAATAAAAGGTAAGATACACACAGAGTACACTTATTACTTACCTTAAAATATTAATATTAATAATGTGTGAGTGGCAGGGTGTTTATTGAATAAAATCAGAATGGCACACCATCATCCTCTAACTTGGCACTTAAAGCAAGAGGCTTACGACCTCTTTTTATCACAGCTAACCTTAGACGCCATCGCCAATGAGAGCCAACTAGTTAACGAAAGAGTAAACGAGAGAGAGAGAGAACGAGAAACAAGAGTCGAGACAATGTAAGAACACAAGGTGAACAGGTAGTGGACGATCACTTGGTCAGGCGAAATAAATGCGTATTAATATGTCTACTTTTAGTTCATTCACGTCCGTTTGTAAGAGTTTGTAAAACATTTACCTCAATATTTTTTTATTATAATAATAATTACCTCACAATACAAATACTCTTACATTGTGTACAAGTTGTAAAAGTTAGTTCAGAATAAACAAACAGCAACACACCATTTTTAGAGTGAATGAAGATAATAATTATTATTATTATTATTATTATTATTATTATTATAATTTTTTTTTTAATCACACTGGCCGATTCCCACCAAGGCAGGGTGGCCCAATAATAATAATAGTAATAATATTATTATTATTATTATTATTATTATTATTATTATTATTATTATTATTATTATTAATTATAAAAAGCACTAAACCAACAAGGGTCGTGAATTGTTACACATAGAGTAAAGGCATACGAAAAGAATATTTTTCTACAGTTATCCCCCAGTTTGACTAGAGAAAATGTAATTCTTCAGACACTACCTACACAGCTGCTTTGTAAACAAATCTCATATTTACATCAATTTTTATTCTTTGAGTGTATGTATCATGTTTATATGTTATGTAATGGGTTTCATATATAATTTTGAGGAAAATATCATAGGTGGATTAATGAAAATGCCTATATTGATGTAAAATAAGACATTTAGTGTGCCCAAGAGTGATTATTATTATGTAGTATTGGCGTCATGAGTAGAGAGAGACTTAGCGATTTTAATGTGTACCTGCACACCAGCACAGGTACAGGTACACATAAGTATAATTATCAGAGTACATATAAAATATGCAGTAACTTTAAAACACTTGAAATTTTGGAAAGTTTCCTGACATAATAGATGTGGTAACCGGGTGGAGGGTGCCGTATTTGAAAGACCGCTTGCCGTATAGCAAATTTTGGTCATAATTTGACATCGCCCTATTAGTGGAACGCCGTAAGGCGAAACGCCGTAAAGCGGGGCCTTACTGTATTATTAATTTAGGTAACTAGAGCACAGGTCCAATTCCCTAGATCAAGAGCCCCTCACCAGTATCAAGGTTCCTTGATGCTGGTGAGGGGCTCTTGATCCAGGGAATTGGATCTGTGCTCCAGTTACCTAAATTAATAATTTTTTTATTATCACACTGGCCGATTCCCACTAAGGCAGGGTGGCCCGAAAAAGAAAAACTTTCACCATCATTCACTCCATCACTCTTGCCAGAAGGGTGCTTTACACTACAGTTTTTAAACTGCAACATTAACACCCCTCCTTCAGAGTGCAGGCACTGTACTTCCCATCTCCAGGGCTCAAGTCCAGCCTGCCGGTTTCCCTGAACCCCTTCATAAATGTTACTTTGCTCACACTCCAACAGCACGTCGAGTATTAAAAACCATTTGTCTCCATTCACTCCTATCAAACACGCTCACGCATGCCTGCCTGCTGGAAGTCCAAGCCCCTCGCACACAAAACCTCCTTTACCCCCTCCCTCCAACCTTTCCTAGGCCGACCCCTACCCCGCCTTCCTTCCACTACAGACTGATACACTCTTGAAGTCATTCTGTTTCGCTCCATTCTCTCTACATGTCCGAACCACCTCAACAACCCTTCCTCAGCCCTCTGGACAACAGTTTTGGTAATCCCGCACCTCCTAACTTCCAAACTACGAATTCTCTGCATTATATTCACACCACACATTGCCCTCAGACATGACATCTCCACTGCCTCCAGCCTTCTCCTCGCTGCAACATTCATCACCCATGCTTCACATCCATATAAGAGCGTTGGTAAAACTATACTCTCATACATTCCCCTCTTTGCCTCCAAGGACAAAGTTCTTTGTCTCCACAGACTCCTAAGTGCACCACTCACCCTTTTCCCCTCATCAATTCTATGATTCACCTCATCTTTCATAGACCCATCCGCTGACACGTCCACTCCCAAATATCTGAATACATTCACCTCCTCCATACTCTCTCCCTCCAATCTGATATCCAATCTTTCATCACCTAATCTTTTTGTTATCCTCATAACCTTACTCTTTCCTGTATTCACTTTTAATTTTCTTCTTTTGCACACCCTACCAAATTCATCCACCAATCTCTGCAACTTCTCTTCAGAATCTCCCAAGAGCACAGTGTCATCAGCAAAGAGCAACTGTGACAACTCCCACTTTGTGTGATTCTTTATCTTTTAACTCCACGCCTCTTGCCAAGACCCTTGCATTTACTTCTCTTACAACCCCATCTATAAATATATTAAACAACCACAGTGACATCACACATCCTTGTCTAAAGGCCTACTTTTACTGGGAAATAATTTCCCTCTTTCCTACATACTCTTAACTTCAGCCTCACTATCCTCGTAAAAACTCTTCACTGCTTCCAGTAACCTACCTCCTACACCATACACCTGCAACATCTGCCACATTGCCCCCTATCCACCCTGTCATACGCCTTTTCCAAATCCTTAAATGCCACAAAGACCTCTTTAGCCTTATCTAAATACTGTTCACTTATATGTTTCACTGTAAACACCTGGTCCACACACCCCCTACATTTCCTAAAGCCTCCTTGTTCATCTGCTATCCTATTCTCCATCTTACTCTTAATTCTTTCAATAATAACTGTACCATACACTTTACCAGGTATACTCAACAGACTTATCCCCCTATAATTTTTGCACTCTTGTCCCCTTTGCCTTTATACAAAGGAACTATGCATGCTCTCTGCCAATCCCTAGGTACCTTACCCTCTTCCATACATTTATTAAATAATTGCACCAACCACTCCAAAACTATATCCCCACCTGCTTTTAACATTTCTATCTTTATCCCATCAATCCCGGCTGCCTTACCCCCTTTCATTTTACCTACTGCCTCACGAACTTCCCCCACACACACAACTGGCTCTTCCTCACTCCTACAAGATGTTATTCCTCCTTGCCCTATACACGAAATTAATAATAATACATGATACGTACGTAATAATTCAGAATCCTGCCACTAGTTGGCACAGCTGATGGCAAAACATTTGGTAAGCAGTACACATGTTTACATCACTGTGAGAGCAGTTCTCTCATGCTTGTTTGCATTTTTTATCCATTTGGCCAAATTTCTTTTTTCTAACCATGGGTCCTAAGAAAATAAGTGCAAAGGACAGTGCTGAGAAGAAAAAGACGATTTCCATGGACTTAACCAGACAATACATCATACACTTCACCCTCAACCTCCCCCCCACCATCTTTGCTTGAAGTGTGTAAGTACATATACACTTTATATAAACAGTTTTTATATGATATTTCTTATTTATGAATACATTTTCAGTGTTTTCCTTAGAAATCTAGTGATAACTGCAATTAGTCTCAAAAATATTGTTTTCTCTTAAAGTAAGAGCATGAGAAGATACTATAGCCAAAGTTGGATAGAAATGGCGGACGCTTCTGCCGCTGCCACCCTATTATGGCCTATTTTATTCATTCTAGAGTATATATCATGTTTATTTATTTATTTATTTATTTATTTATTTATTTATTTATTTATTTATTTATTTATTTCCAATTTGTGCACACATACAGAGGTACAAAAAAAATACAGATAAGAGCAGTATGCCAAAGCCACTTATACTATGCATAGCATTACGGGCTGGCTTAAAATTAACTTAAGATTAACTAAGCAATGATTATTATTATTATTATAATCAAAAAGAAGCGCTAAGCCACAAGGACTATACAGCGCTGCTACTAAGCAATGATGAAATCAGTGATAAAACATTAATGTAAACAGATAACTATAAAGCACAAGTGAGTATTACAAAGACAGGTCATATGGTTGCATTCAGTTAGGTAGTGATTCTGTTAGGTAGTGTATTTAAAAAATAATAAAGTTAGATTGGGTTTTAGGTTTAACATTTATGTGATATAATTGTGAGAAACATTTAAGATATACAATTTATAATGTTCAGTTATTCAGTATTTATTTGGTTTTGGGTGAGTAAGTAATCTTTGAGAAGAGACTTGAATTTATAAACAGGTTGTGTTTCTTTTATATTTACAGGTAATGAATTCCAGATTTTAGGGCCTTTTATGTGCATTGAGTTTTTGCATAGTGTGAGATGGACACGAGGAACATCAAAGAGTGATCTGTGCCTTGTGTTATGGTCATGTGTTCTGTTGAGGTTGGCAAGGAGATGTTTGAGGGGAGGGTTAATATCAGAGTTAAGTGTTCTATGTATGTAATAGGTGCAGTAATAAGTATGGATGTTTTGTATGGTGAGTAGGTTTAGTGTATTGAATATTGGTGGAGTGTGCTGCCTGTAGTGAGAATTTGTTATCATTCTAACTGCAGCCTTTTGTTGGGTAATTAGTGGTCTGAGATGGTTAATTGTTGTTTATATTGTTTATTATGTCATATTAGATGAATTTTGATAGATAAATAAACCGTACAGTTGATAATAGCGTCGTATTCAAGTATTTTTTTCTTAGTCTCCAGAATGCGGGAACGTATTAATGGCTTTTCAGTTAATTTCAATTAGGAAAATTAATTTGATATGAGAGTAAATTGAGTTACAAGCTAGGTCACAATGGATTAAGCTCGTAAGTCAAGGTTCCACTGTATATGGAAGTGTTGCTTATTTTGGACTACAGATGAATTATTATTATTTTATTATCACACTGGCCGATTCCCACCAAGGCAGGGTGGCCAGAAAAAGAAAAACTTTCACCATCATTCACTCCATCACTGTCTTGCCAGAAGGGTGCTTTACACTACAGTTTTTAAACTGCAACATTAACACCCCTCCTTCAGAGTGCAGGCACTGTACTTCCCAGATGAATTATATTCATAAAATGCTAAATCCATAAAGGTCATACATTGCTGCACAACAGAGGTGAGAGTTGGGAGATAGGTGGTGGTAAGAAAAGTTTATTTGGTGAAACATGGGGTTTGTGTTGATTAACCCTTAAACTGTCCAAACGTAGCTCTACATTCGCTCGCGTAGCGCTCCGAATGTAGATCTTTTTTTTTTACATGCTTTCTTGTGGAGAAAGTTAAGGTCAGAGCACTGTGTGCAAATGTAGATCTACACTTGAACAGGTTAAGGAAGTCTGTAGCAAAGGTGGGACAGGGTGGCCAGAACAAACGTACCAAGGTGTTTTGTTCTGGTGTAAAAAATAAGTGGGCACGTCAGATTTTAGATTGATTTTGTTAAAATTTGTGGTAGCAATTTGAGAATTTAATGGCTGTGTACAGTATACTGTAAATAAGGCAACAAGTTTTGGGGAAATTCTGAAGAGAAGTTAAAAAGGGTGGTGTAGGAGTTTGGGTGTAGCAGAAGGAAACTAAAAGTGAATACGTATAGAAAATAGCATGGTGATGAGAGTAACAAAGATAACGTTTACTTCTTTGTAAAGGTTACAATGTGTAATTACAATTTTTGTTTGCTAAGTACAAAGATAGCCACTATCATGCCAGGGCATTTTGGGCAGACTAATCCTAATACGTAGTAACTAATTAAAACTAGACAAGATAATAAGTACATAGTAACTATACTTGAAACTAGACAAGAAGTAATGGTTAACTGTAAAGTGGAGTAGGGTTTGGTAAAATATCTTGAAATTGCACACAAAATCTACATTACAAGTAATGGTTCAGGTGGTAATATTTTATGGATTGGCAGAATTAAAAGCCTAGAGGTCACACAAAACTAATTAGTAGGCATTTTGGTTTATTTGGTTAATATTGAGAGATGATTTTTTAGCAAAGTCCTAAATTTATAAGTTGTCAGGGGATCCTTGACCTGTTCTGGTAGCGAGTTCCAAATGTTTGGGCCCTTTATGTGCATAGCGTTCATGCATAATGACGGACTCGAGGGATGTTGAAAAGTGCCTTATGCCTTGTATTGTGACTGTGCATTCTGTTGTAACTGTCAAGGAGTAGCTTTAGGGGAGGGTTTACAGTGGAGTTTAATGTTCTGTATGTGTAGTAGGTACAATAATGCGAGTGTATGTCTTGCATACTTAGCAAGTTGAGTCTTGAAAAGTGGTGGGGTGTGCTGTTTAGCACAGAAGCTGGTTATCACCTGCAAGGAATTATTGAGAGGTGCCTTCATACCAGTGAAGGGCTCTTGATCCAAAAAAATTAGTGCTATTCTCCCTTTCATTGGCTTGGTTGGCAATGCACTCTCCTCACACGCTGAGTGTCCGTGGTTTAATCCCTGGCATGGGTGGAAACATTGGGCATGCAAGCCAAGACAAATGCCACATGCATAATCAGGACATTTTTTGAAGACCTTTTGCTACTGGTTACTTTTTCCAGCCTAATAGTAAAAAACTAGTATATAGCAGACAGACATCAGTTGCAACCCAAAAAGACAGGTTGAGGTTACTTGTTGGCATTGAGTGGAAGGGGTACTGTACGCAAGAAGGGAGTTGTATATGAAAAGGCTCTGCCTAGCATGGGCTAGTAGGTCTGTTGCAGTGCTGTTGTCACTTGATAGCAGTGTTTTGTTTGGGCAGAATAATTTTGGCAAAAATAGAAAGATATACATGTATTGTCAGTACTAGCACAGCTGTATTGGTCATGAAGACTTTTGATACCTTTTATATATGAATAAAGGAATGTTGCATTGCCCTAAGTGTTTAGGATGGAAAAAAGTACAAAGTACTTGATAAATTGTTGCACTGGAAAACTACCATAGCTAGAGAACTTTTTTTTTATAGTAGAAGTTTCTGGTATATTCCATTATTTTATAGACCTTCACTAGGCATGGCATTATCCCAGTTTGCATTACTTATCTGATCATTTGATTAAGCAACTTTTAAGAGTTAAAAAAAGAAAATTACTTAATTTTCTTATACCATTATGGTATTGATGTAAATTTGAAGGTAGTACTTACTGTAGTTTTCATCCCTAATAGGTATTTTTCTCAAATTCTTCGTGGTAGAACCTGCATAGCCTTGAAGAGCTGGTTTCAGTACCAAGGTTAGGTTAAGTATAATTCTTTGGCTCATTCACTTTGGATTCTTGCCAAGTATTCATATGTTTTTTTTTTTTTTTTTTTTTTTTTTTTTTTTTAACTGAGCATTACCAAAGGGTCACAGATTGTATTTTCAAAAGTGTAATTATTAGGTACTGTTTTATATTACTGGTTCGAGCCAAAGATTCTTAAATATATATACAGTAATTTGTAAAATTTAATAACCCTAGTGAGTAAATTGAAATTAATTGGTATTCCTTTTAAATACAAAAATATTTAGTAGATTAAGAAAAGTAAGGTATGCATGTTAACCCTTTCAGGGTCCGTCCCGTAGATCTACGGCTTTATGTTCAGGGTCCAAACCGTAGATCTACGCCATGAGCTCAGCTCACTCTGATAAACTGTGAGTGGTACATTTGGGCCTAGATATGAGAGAATACATCTATGTGGTATGTGTGCACCACATAAAACAGATCCTGCAGCACACTGTGTATAATGAGAGAAAAAAAATTAAATCATGATTTTTCGATTAAAACAGCAACTTTGCAGTGTTTTTTCGTATGTTTTTTATAGTTGTATTTGCGATTTCTTGGTCTCATTTGATAGAATGGAAGACATATTACAGAAATAGAGATGATTTTGATTGGTTTTAGCACTTGAAATGGCTTGAAACTGAGCTCAAAGTAGCAGAAATGTTAATTTTTTGCCGATATTCAAGAGTAAACAAACGACCTCACACGTCTAATACACGTCAGCTGGTGGGTCTAATATACATTCACAAATATGGTGATGATATTTATACAATTATTACAGTATTGCATAACAGTAAATCTTCTATTTTTTGGTGTGAATAAAAATTCATTATGTGAATAAAAAATCATAATGGAATTTATTTGTAAAGCCTCAAAACATAACTAATGAACAGAGGAAATGTTAGTTTAGTGCCAGGAATGCCTACATTGTTCATTCTGGACCCTATTTTGAAATTGGAATATTTTGAACTTTGTGTTAAATTGGCCAAATTAACAATTTCCGATCACTTTATTTTGTAGTTGAAACAGTTGACTTGGCGATTTCTTGTGCTCAATCGATAGAATAGAAGTAATACTAGTGAAATAGCTAAGAATTTGGTTGATTGGAATAATGTAATTGGCCTAAAATGGGAGTCAAAGTCGGCAAAATCGCCGATTCGTAAATATCGCTGACACACCAAAATTTGCGAGAGCATAATTTCGTCAATTTTCCACCAAATTTCGTACTTTTTGTTTTATTACCTTCACAAAAAGATTCTCTACGATTTCATAAGAAAAAATAACAAATTTTTTTTTTTTGAAAATTCTTGGACACTGGTGCGTGACTCCAGATTTGGGCCTTGGACCCTGAAAGGGTTAAACTTTAAATATTGTAGGAGAAACAAAAGTCCCAAAATGTACTCGTTTATGTGGGCTTTGTTAACCTTTTCAGTATCTAATGTAGTTTGCCTGCTCTCCTCTGTTCACCTGGTCTTCCCTTTCTCTTCTGCATTTTACCCCTTTTTTCCTGCCCATCCCTCATTCACATGCTCATCTTTCTCCTTGCTCTTCCATCCCTTAAGTTCTCTCCTGGCCTGTTGTCGTACATTTAAATCTTGCGTAAATGTGATTCAGTTTTCATTAGTGATTCTTGCCTTGGCTGGATGGAAATGACAAGATACTCGGGTACTAGTAATGAGACAGATAGAATACTGTATCTTGGAAAAATCTGGATATCTCTAAGGGTGCAATTCAAACTTCGTTGAATGTAATTCAGGTTTAGCAATGGCTGGATAGGAGTTAACATTCATATTTTTTCCATCATGGCAACCCCTTCAAGGGTAAGGGGGTTGCCATGAAAGAGCTCTTGATTCCTGAAATTGAAACTACCCTTCCCTTCCTCAGATCAAACTTGACTGTCTTTCCTTCTCAGGTGCTGTATGGCTCCCTAAGGATATTTAGCTCCTCCAGTTGAATATAGACTACTTATTGTGTATTGTATTTATAATGTTTGAGAATTAAAGGAAATTCCTTTTTAATACAGTAGCTTTTTAGGTTTGCTTGCATACCTGAAAAAGATTGGGCATGCAGTGTTGGATAAATTTTCGAAACACTGTAATAGCATGTCACTCATTGCCTGAGTACAGAAATATTAAAATAAATTTGTTTACATAGTGCAGTAACCAGTTTTACAACATCAAATTAACACACACATACATACACACATTAAAAGTAGTGGAAGATGTCCAACAGGGTGTGGCATATTGGATGACCTTGGTACAAGAGGGAAATAAAGTAATGTGATTAACAAGAAAGAGGCAGAGAAGACCAGAAGACTGAACCAGAGGGAGGGAGAGAAGGCAGTAATAGTACAGCAGTGGTAATAGTAATAAGGGAGTAGTAGTAGTAGTGCTGTTACTTTGTCACTATTACTATTACAACTTGCCACCAGCTAGTACTGCTACTTAACCACCACCACGACTGATACTTTCAAATCACCACTACCACTATACCACCACTATTTTATCACTGCTACTAATGTATTTTTCTTTAGGTACTGAAATATTTAGTATCTTATGCCATAGACGTAGTCTATAAGAAACCAGTGATGGAAGCTGGGAGTACGTATGTTATTTTAAACCATACCATGAGTGGGGTTAGAACACGCAATCAGTCATAAAACTCCTGCCTGATGCACTAGCCACTGGGCCAGCTGGCTAGAATAAGATTCGTCCAACTAGGTATATTTATGCACCATAGGAAGGTTAGCATAGGCACCACTGTGACCACAAAAGCAAGTTTCAATAGTGTCATTACTATTTTGTGAGGAGTTACACTATTTTAAGTTTTCGGTTGTGCCCAGTTTAAAGTAAGACTTGTAGATGTCAAGAAAGACTTCAAATAAAATAAAAATTCCTAGCTGTCGCTATTGTATTGAACATATTGTACAAAAAAAAAATAGGGAAAGGTATAATAAATAATAAATTTGTTCTGTCGCTTGTAACCCTTTACAGTAGATACAGTTTTACAATATTTACAGAAAGCATGTCCTCTAGCTGCAGTGACCACCAGAGCTCCATACTCTACAGAGAGTACGGATCTGCGGGAAGTTATGGCACAAAAGGTCCCACTTGTTCAGGAACAAGTAAAGGCCTTCCGTAAGAAACATGGCGACACCAAGATTGGAGAGATAACTGTTGATATGGTAAGATTTTTTTTCACTTAATCTTGGCTGTAACTTTTGCATGCACAGTACTGCCTTTGGTGAGAAAATGCCTCGTGTTTAAAAGTAAATACAGTGGACCCTCGACCAACGATGGCATCGTATAACATTAAATTCGACTAGCGATACATTTTAACACTAACATTTTGCCTCGATTAACGCTAAAAAACTCGACTAACGTTATTCGTTCTCGGGTACCAATTAATATCGTTAGTCGAGGGTCCACTGTACTGGACTGTATACTGTATGGTTATAAAATATAAATGTGTATGTGTGTACTTGGAGAAGAGAGGATTGTAGAGGGGGGGGGAGATTTTGGGAGATGTTAAGTGAGTGTGTAGGAACTTGAACCAAAGGAGGGAGTAATTGTGGTAGGGGACCTAAATACTAAAGTAAAAGCATTTGATTGAACTTCGTATAGAAAGGGGTTTGGTTATAGGTAACAAATATTTTAAGAAAAAATGTATAAATAATTATACAAGATAAGATATAGGGTGCAATGAGTTTGTTGAGCTACATATTTGTAGATAAGACTATTGGGTAGACTTCAGGTTGTACATGTTTATAGAGGGGCCACAGATATCAGATCACCTTTTAGTTGTAGCTAGAGTGAGAGTAAAAGGTAGATGGGATACAAGGAAAATGGAAGCAGCAAGAGAGAGGTGAAGGTTTATAAACTAGAGGAGGACGCAGTTAGGGTAAGATATAAATAACTATTGGAGGACAGATGGGCTAGTGTGAGTATAGGCAATGGGGTAGAAGATGTATGGGGTAAGTTTGAGAATAGTGTTAGTGTTCAGCAGAAGTTTGTGGTTACAGGAAAGTGAGTGTGGGAAGGAAGAAGAGCAATTGGTGGAATGATGTAAAGAGTATTAAGAGTTAGCATATGAGAGGTTTTTACAAAGTAGAAGTGATGCAAGGAGGGAGGAGTGTATGGAGAGAGAGAGAGAGAGATTAAGAGAGTGGTGAAGCAGTGTACAAAGAGAGCAAATGAGAGAGTGGATGAGATGTTAACAAATTTTGTTGAAAATAAAGTTTTGGAGTAAGATTAATAAGCTGAGTAAGCCTAGGGAACAAATGGATTTTAGTTAAAAAATAGGAGAGGAGAGTTATTAAAGGGAAAGTTAGAGGTATCAGGAAGATGAAGGGAATATTTTGAGGAGTTGTTAAATGTTGATAAAGGTAGGGAAGCTGCAATTTTGTGTATAGGGCAAGGAGGAACAAAATCTTATAGGAGTGAGGAAGAACCAGTTGAAAGTGTGGGGAAAGTGCATGAGGCAGTGGGTACAATGAAAGGGGGTAAAGCAGCTGGGATTGATGGAATAGATAGAAATGTTAAAGCAGGTGGGGGATGTAGTTTTGGAGTGGTTAGTGCTTTTATTTAATACGTGTGGAAGAGGGTAAGGTACCTAGGGATTGGCAGAGAGCATGCATAGTTCCCTTGTATAAAGGCAAAGGGCACAAAAGTGTATAAATTATAGGGGAATAAGTCTGTTGATGAAGGTAGGGAAGCTGTGATTTCATGTATAGGGCAAGGAAGAATAACATCTTGTAGGAGTGAGGAAGAGCCAGTTGAGTGTGGGGAAAGTTCATGAGGCAGTGGTAAGAATGAGAGGGTAAGGCAGCTGGGATTGATGGAATAAAGACAGAAATGTTAAAAGAAGTAGGGGATATAGTTTTGGAGTGGTTGGTGCTATTTAATAAATGTATGGAAGAGGGTAAGGTACCCAGGGATTGGCAGAGAGCATGCATAGTTCCTTTGTATAAAGGCAAAGGGGATATAAGAGTGCAGAAATTATCGGGGAATAAGTCTGTTAGTATACCTGGTAAAGTGTATGGTAGTTATTATTGAAAGAATTAAGAGTAAGATGAAGAGCAGGATAGCAGATGAACAAGGAGGCTTCAGGAAAGGTAGGGGGTGTGTAGACCAAGTGATTACAGTGAAACATATAAGTGAACAGTATTTAGATAAGGGTAAAGAGGTTTTTGTGGCATTTATGGATTTAGAAAAGGCATATGACAGTGTGGATAGGGGGGCAGTGTGGCAGATGTTGCAGGTATATGGTATAGGAGGTAGGTTACTGAAAGCAGTGAAGAGTTTTTATGAGGATAGTGAGGCTCAGGTTAGAGTATGTAGGAGAGAGGGAGATTATTTCCCAGTAAAAGTAGGCCTTGGACAAGGATGTGATGTCACCGTGGTTGTTCAATATATTAACAGATGGGGTTGTAAGAGGAATGCTAGGGTCTTGGCAAGACGTGTGGAGTTAAAGGATAAAGAATCAAAGACAAAGTGGGAGTTGTCACAGTTGTTCTTTGCTGATGACACGGTGCTTTTGGGAGATTCTGAAGAGAAGTTGCAGAGGTTGGTGGATGAATTTGATAGGGTATGTAAAAGAAGAAAATTAAAAGCGAATATAGGAAAGAGTAAGGTTATGAGGATAACAGAAAGATTAGGTGACGAAAGACTGGATATCAGAGTGGAGGGAGAGTTAGTTTAATATGTTTATTATGCACCCCATACCCATCCTGTGGGCGGTAGTCAAAAGATTAGAGGTACATAATTGGTCCAGGGACCGGACTCCAAAGTTTTGATAGCTGAGCAAGTTACAAAGGTAATGAACTAGATCTGGTCATAATCATGACCAAGTTACAAAGGTAATGAGCTCCAGGTAGAGCTGGTCACACTCATGAATAATTGCAAAGGTAATGAATCATAAACACATTAATCATGAGAATTTACAAAGATAATGAGCTCCAGGTAGAGCTGGTCAAAATCATGACAAGTTTCAAAGGTAATGAATGATAAACATGTTATCACATGATTACAATCATAGACAAATTAGAGTAATGAGCAGTTAACAAACATAGCAGGGAATTCATCCATAGCCCCAACAACAGATGTTGCTAGGTGCCTGTCTCTCCTCGGTAGACAGCCATTGCAAACAGCAGCAAGTTGCCCTGGGATCTGCTGCTTGCACGAGCACCATCGACCCTACCCAAGAGGTCCAAGAAGCCAGTGACTCCATTAGCAGCCCAATGCAGAGCTCCCCTAGGGACATGTCAGCGTCCTTGTGGACGCCAAGTTGATTGAAGACCCAGGCCCTCGTGTGCACGGATGTTGAAGCTTGAGGAACTGAGTACACACTGCCTGTGGCACACCTGACATCTGCCTCACGGTTGAACTCCACGATGCTGTCCCTGTAGTGGAAGTTCCTGTGAGCCCGGCACTCCCTGCAGTGCCATCGCTGACATCGTGGGTTAGGGGAGAAGTACCCTCTACAGATGGGGTGGCGCTGGGAGTTGGGTGGGTGAGGCGGGGGAGACGCGCAGGGGTGAGGTGTTATGAGAGGGTTACTGTTTACTACACACGCCCTCCCCCTCCCCCCCAGCGGAGAGGGGGGGAGGCGCTGACTGGTCCTGACTCGACAACACCAAATCATCTGAAACTGCACAACACTTCAACTATTTTCACTGAAACGATGCACTGGGATGTCCGTTCGCTGCTCTGGTATCTTCTCAAAGCATTCACACTGAGTTCTGTTAAGTAGGGACCTGGTCAGCCTCTTTGACCAGGAGCTATCCTTGAAAATCCCGCAGCTAGCCCGCTACACAACCTGCCGTGCCGGCCATGTTGAGCCCTGTCGAGTGGAGGGAGAGAGTATGGAGGAGGTGAATGTATTCAGATATTTAGGAGTGGATGTGTCAGCAGATTGGTCTATGAAGGATGAGGGGGAAAAGGGTGAGTGGTGCACTTAGGAGTCTGTGGAAGCAAAAAGGGGAATGTATGAGAGTATAGTTGTTCCGACAGTCGTGTATGGGTGTGAAGCATGGGTGATGAATGCTGCAATGAGAAGGCTGGAGGCAGTGGAGATGTCATGTCTAAGGGCAATGTGTGGTGTGAATATAATGCAGAGAATTCGTAGTTAGGAAATTAGAAGGTGTGGCATTACCAAAACTATTATCCAGAGGGCTGAGGAGGGGTTAAGGTGGTTCAGACATGGAGAGAATGGAACAAAACAGAATGACTTCGAGAGTGTATAAATCTCTAGTGGAGGGAAGGCGGGGTAGGGGGTGGCCTAGGAAGGGTTGGAGGGAGGGGGTAAAGGAGGTTTTGTGTGTGAGGGACTTGGACTTCCAGCAAGCGTGCATGAGCGTATTTGATATCGAGTGAATGGAGACAAATGATTTTTAATACTTGACGTGCTGTTGGAGTGTGAGCAAAGTAACATTTATGAAGGGATTCAGGGAAACCGGCAAGTTGGACTTCAGTACTGGAGATGGGAAGTACATTTCTACACTCTGAAGGAGGGGTGTTAATGTTGCAGTTCTATAACTGTAGTGTAAAGCACCCCTCTGGCAAGACAGTGATGGAGTGAATAGTGTTGAAAGTATTTTTGGGGGCACCCTGCCTTGGTGGGAAACAGTCAATGTGTTAGTAAAAAAAAAAAAAATGTAAATGTGCATATTAAATTCTCAGTGACTTGCAGATGTATGGTGGTATGCGAGGCATGAAGGGATTAGTGACTGAAACTTCTGTGCTGGACCCCGAGGAGGGTATTAGATTCCGTGGCTACTCTATTCCAGAGTGCCAGAAACTCTTGCCAACTGCTGAAGGTGGGGCTGAACCTTTGCCAGAAGGTCTCTTCTGGCTTCTCTGTACTGGGGACATACCAACTAAAGCTCAGGTCAGTTTGAAGTACTGTACAATTTTGTCCTGATAGTCATTTTTATACATATACTGTTATATTGAGTTTTAAGCTTTTTTTTTTTTTAACACTCTTGCTTAATGTGGAAATGGTCTACATATCTTTTAAAGTTTATAAAAGCAATATTATATATGTGCCAAGTATTATTTCAAAGTTAGTCTACCTTCACTTAACGACCTAGTGAGGTATGAAATAAATGTTCATTAAGCGAAAAATATTAAATTGCATTTTCCATACACGTAATGTAGTGCGTAAACTAGAACAATAATCCATAGTTTTCTCAGGAGAATGATACTCAAGTTTGGGCATGTTGGAGAGGTGGGGCTATTTTCCAGTAAAAGTAGGCCTTTTACTGGAAAATAACTCTTCTGATCAGCTTCAAATTTTCACTAATGGAATGGGTTTCCTGAACACAAGACTCTTGCTGCTGTGGGGTAGCACAGGTCTCAATCTTATTAAATAATGTTCATTTTGCATTCAATAGGTAATAAAGGCTTCTTTTGACTATCTTCAAAATAATATTGACTGCATTCAATAATAATGATAACCCATGTGTTTAGTCCAAATAGATGCAAATCTGAAATTTTACTGAAATGTTTAAAAAGAAAAAAAAAACTATGAATTGTTGGAAACTGGTCAGTTACTGAAGGATCCCTTTTCTGGTTTTCAAACTTTTACCATTGGTGGACTTTATTAAAACGGCTGATCACACGCTTTGAACTGTATAAATTTCAATTTACCATTATGATTTTTGAAATGGTAACGCCACAGTTGGAAATAAATTGCAAAATTGGTGGGGACTTTTAACACGTGGCAGGCAATTCCTATTAGAAGCAGCTGGTCCAGTGGCTAGCTCACCGATTTGTCAGTTTTATGACACTCCTGCTGTGTTCGAGCTCCACCTGTTCAGTTTGCCAGTTTTATTAAGCATATTGTTTTCCATGTAATAACTAGTGAATGTTCTTTTTATGTTTACATATTACTGGAGAAAGGATCCTTTAATTGGCCATTTTGTCACTTAACCTCTAAAAGGTATGGTACTTGTTGCATTATTTTCCCCCTTAGGCTGGTGAAGTGCTCTTGGTCCAAGAAACTGAATGCATCTTCCTCTAGCATGAATCAGATTTTAATGCCTCTCCTTTCACTTTCCTCTGGTTAAAGTACAACTATTGTAAACTGGATCAGTCTTCAATGGCTGATGAATCATATGAAATGGATTCATCATTTCATGGGTTTAGGCTTCTAGGCATAAATTTTGTAGGATTCTGTGAAATGACTGGAAAATGCATCTTCTGGACAGCTCTACATTTTTGTACTGATGTGTTTTCCTCATAGGAAACAATATCTTGATAGGTTATGCAAGTTGTGTATCAATTTGCACCAATTTTATTAATCAAATTTGTTTCTTTGAAATAATTGAAGAATCACACTTCTAAGAAATAAGTCAGTGTTTGACTTCATTCGATCATCCTAGGTTAAATTAACTTAATATTCTTTAATGTGCCTATAATATCTGTTTATCTTGAAGACCATTGTTAAACATTTGTATGCCATGTACACTAGGCATACACATCCCTTAAAAGCTGGCCAGTTTTACTAGGAGAAATTTTTGTAATTTTAACCTGTGTAGGTCGCAGTTTGTGTTTTGGAAGGAATTAAAATAATGTTTTTTGTAAGGCCCTAGTATGCAGAGGCCTGTTTATGCGAGAGTACTATATGGCGTTTTGCCTGCTGGTAATTAGTCTACCAGGCAGAAGTGAAGATGGGGGGGGGGGTGTCATGGAGCCTCCCCGATGATTTATTTTGTTTAACTCATTAGTGGCAGTGTGCTAGTGAGCTAATGTGAACAAGTGTGTGATGGTTTTATACAAGTTATATAAGTTAGCAATATTATATATATTTTTATATAGGCGAGTTTGTCCTTCCTAATGATAATTAATATTGTTTAATATGAGTACATGCTGCCCCAAGGGTTGCTCTGTATTTCAGCATAATTTTATAACCCCTAGACAGCAGGGTGCGCAACCTTTAGGAACCAGGACCATTTTATTTAAGTTACAACATCAGTCGTAACAGTGAGCATATCTACCCCTTTCGCGACAACTTCCTTGATTTCCTTTTTCTTCCCCACGATGGAAGTGATCGTTGAATGGGGGCTTCCCGTACATCCTGCTGAGGTCGGCCACATGCACTCCACTTTCATATTTTGCAATGATTTCTTTCTTTAATTCCGTTGTGTTTCCCACCTTTACCAAAGGCCTGGCACTAGGATCTTCCTTTGGGTCCATGGTGGCTTATTTAGCAGTTGCAAACACACAAAAGAATGGAATATTAGGAAATGTATCTTATGAACACGTGGGGTGAT